>NC_082707.1:85531561-85756561 GCF_030144855.1 Hypanus sabinus
AGCCTGCAAATGTTGCCATGCTCCTGGTGCTACCATTGCAAATATTCAGGTAAGATTAGTGAGTTGTGGGCATGCCGTGTTGGTACAGGACATGGTGATGCTTTTGTGGGCTGCCCAGCATAACCTTCGGTGATTTGATTTGATGCATTTCACTCTACTTTCAATGCTCGTGTGCCAAATGAAGCTGATCTTGATCTTTTCTCGCCACCACCCTGGCAGCCTCTGCACCCACTGCAGTGTGTCCATTCCAGTGTTGTCTGCATGTCCTTCCTGTGAGTGTGGGGGTTTCCTCCGGGTGCTCTGGACTCCACCCACAGTCCAAAGACCGACCAGTTAGTAGGTGAATTGGTCGTTGTAAATTGTCCTGTGATTTGGCAGGCGCTAAACTGGTGGACCGCTGGGTGGTGTGGCTGATTGGGCCAGAAGGACCTGTCTGTACTCTATCTCCAAACAAAATAGAATCAATGAAAGATCGAATCTAGGTCACTGGCGCAGTGAAGCAGTAACTCTACTGGCCTGAGAGTGGTGCCATACCAGGAATCAAGGACTAACACCTGCAATTGTTGGTGCTTGTTTTAAACTTTTTTAAAATACGTTTGCTGTCACACCATCCCTCCAAGATTTGAGCAACACTCACACGTTTGGCTCCTGGCTGACTTCAGGATCTTTTTGGAATCGTACCACACCGTCTTACAGTCTTCCTGCAGCTTGTAAAACCGGGTCTTCCTCCACGTTCTGGATCTGAGCTTCTGCATGTGACTACCCTCGAGCATGGTTTTAATATCCTTGTCTTTGGCGAGGCCTTGGGAGGAGCACAGAGAGGACACGTCAGTCAGAGTGATGGCAGAAGGAAAGTGGGTAGTGAAGGAGAAGTGGAATGGAGGGAAGGAGTGATGGAACACACAAGAGGAGAGTGAGTGAGTTAGGGGTAGGAGTTCAGGAGTTAGGAAGGTAGGGGAGAGCAGTGGAGGACCGAGGAATGGTGTTAGTGTGTAGGAGAGGGGAAGGTATTGCAATGAGTGAGATAGAACTCTAGAGCACACTACAGGCTCTTCAGCCCACAGTATTGTGCCAAATTTTGAACCTGTTTTAAGATTAATATAACCCGTTCCCCAGATACAACACTCCCTTTTTCTATCATTTATGTGCACTGTACAGGTATTTTTTAAATGTCCCCAGTGTATCTGTCTCTACCACCACCCCTGGGGTGGTTCCACACACACACTACTCTCTGTGTACACTCCCTGGTATTTGCCATTCCCACCCTGGGAAACTATCTCTGGCTATCCATTCGATCTATGTTTGTTATGAACTTGTACACCCCTCTCATGTCTCCTCTCACACTCCTTCACTCCAAAGGGATAAGCCCTCACGTGCTCATCCTCTCCTCATTTTTCATTTTCAATCTGTTTTTATTGATTTTCCAGCAGAGAAAAAATTGCAAATTAGAGAAGTTTTAACAAAAACATAATACAAAAAACATATAAACAACAATAAAGTATGTTATGTCAAAGTCCATTAAATATAATGTTACGCTGTTGTATATAATATATAAACAAGAAACCACAACTCCTCTTGACAAGTCGTAAAGAAAAAAAAGATTGGAAATTTTATTGTATAGGAAGAAAAAAAACGCTAAACTAGCCAAAAAAAAAAAGAAAGATTGGGCAGTACATTTGAGGATAAAATTAGAAAAAAGAAGAAAGAAATCATCCTTCCAGTCACCTCCAAATGTTCAGTGATGAGGAAAATTTTTCCTTTAAAAATAAATAAATAGATAGATAAAATTAAATCATATGAAAATATTGAATAAAGGTCACCAGACTTGCTCAAAGTTAAAAGATGTGTCAAATGTCTGGCTTCTAATTTTCTCCAAACTTAAACAGGACATAATGGAGGAGAGCCAATGAAAAATAGTAAGTGGATTAGACTCTTTCCAGTGTAACGAGATAGCTCTCCTAGCCAGTAAAGTTGAAAAGGCTATCACATGTTGAGCGGAAGCAGGAACTCTACCTGTTTCCTCTGGAATAATCCCAAAAATTGCCGTGAGTGAATTGGGTTGTAAATCCACACCTATAACTTTTGATAATATTCTAAACACATCCCTCCAAAAGTTATTTATCTTTACACAGGACCAAAACATATCAGTTAGATTAGCCACCTCTACATTGCATCTGTCACAAATACGGCTTATATTAGAAAAAATGTGCGCAAATTTATCTTTTGACATATGGCCCCTGTGTACTATCTTAAACTGAATTAAGGAATGACGAGCACAGATGGATGAATTATTAACTAGATAATAAATTTTACTCCATTGATCATCTGAAAGTGAATGTTGAAGATCTATTTCCCAAGTTCGTTTAACCTTATCATTAGGCGTCATACGTGCATTCATTGACTTTTTATAAATAATAGCTATTAATCGTTTCTGAAATGGTTTAAGCTGAAAAATAGCATAAACCAAATTTGGTGAGTAAGCCAAGGGATAATTCGGTAAAAAATCACGTAAAAATTCCTAACTTGTAAATATCTAAAAAAACGCGTACTAGATATATCATATTTATCCATTAACTTTGAAAAAGACATTAAACAATCCTCTGAAAATAAATCTAAAAAAGTTTTTAATCCCTTAGTTTTCCATATTAAAAAAGCCTTATCCAGAGTTGATGGTTTAATGAAAAAGTTAGAATAGATATTACTAGAGAGTACAAAGTTATTTAATTCAAAAAATCTACGGAACTGGATCCAAATTTTTAAAGTATGTTTAACAATAGGACTAAGACGTTGTCTACCTAAAGAAGGGCAGCTCCTAGTAAGGAAGCTAAAGAAAACCCCCTTACCGAATTCTCCTCCAAATGTGACCACGAAGAGTAATCCTGGTTATCTATACCATGTCCAAAAGGTGATATAACAAATATTAATTGCCCAATAATAAAATCTGAAGTTTGGTAGCACCAGTCCTCCCTCATTTTTTGATTTTTGCAATAAAAATTTACTCACTCTGGAGCTTCTATTATTCCAAATGTAAGACAAGATCATAGAATCTATTTTATCAAAAAATATTTTCAGAACAAAAAATGGAACTGCTTGAAATGTGTAGAACAATTTTGGTAAAATAACCATTTTTATAGCATTTATTTTGACCAATCAATGACATCGACATAAGCGACCATTTAGAAAGCGCTTGTTGAGTATATTCAATTAGAGGAGAAAAATTATACTTATATAGGTCTTCTAAAATTTTTAATAATTTTAATACCAAGGTATGTGTAATAGTTTTTAGCAATATTAAAAGGTATTTGATCATAATAATCAGAATAATTATTAACAGGAAATAGTTCACTTTTATGTAAGTTAAGTTTATATCCAGAGAAAATACTGAATTCCGTAAGTATAGAAAACAAAAGGAATAGATTTCTTAGGGTCTGAAATGTAAACTAATAAATCATCTGCACATAATGAAACCTTATGTAATTTATCCCCTCTCTTAATACCCTGCACAGAATTAGAATCCCTAAGAGTGATTGCAAGTGGTTCTAAAACCAAATTAAATAATAAAGGACTGAGAGCACAGCCCTGACGGGTTCCTTTATATAATCTAAAATAAGGAGACTTTTGATTAGTAGTTATAATTGCAGCCACCGGGGCTTGATAAATCAGTTTAATCCAGGAAATAATTCCCAGACCAAAATTAAACCTCTTCAAAATCTGAAACAAATAAGGCCATTCCACCCTATCAAAAGCTTTCTCTGCATCCAGAGACACAATACATCCAGATTCTTTAACTGAGGGGGATTAAATGATATTAACAGTTGTCAAATATTAAAATGTGAGTACCTGTTTTTATTAAATCCTGTTCGATCATTTGAGGTAACAGTAGGCAAAATATTCTCAAGTCCATCGGCTAGAATCGTAGAGAGAATTTTAAAATCTACATTCAATAGAGATAGGTCTCTAGGATACCCCTTCCAGTAAATCTTGTCCTTTTTTAGGAATCAATGAAATTAATGCCTCATAAAAAATTTTCGGAAGATTCCCAGATGGTATAGAATCAATAAGAGTTTGATGAAGATGTGGTTTAAGCAATTCATGGAAAGTCTTGTAAAGTTCCACCGTGTAACCATCTGGTCCTGGAGCTTTCCCTAATTGCATAGAGGATATAGCTTTAGCTATCTCCTCTTGTTTCATAGGTGCTTCTAATATATCAACATCTTGAGTCGAAATTTTGGGTATATTTAACTTGCAAAAATCTATTCATAATAATAGTATCAGAGAATTCAGATTTATAAAGATTAGAATAGAAATCCATAAATATCTTATTAATTTCACAAGGATCTAAGGTTTCAATCCTATCTGGTCTACGAATTTTTAAAATCTGTCTTCTAACCATACCAGACTTTTACTGACCAGCCAAAAGTTGACCAGACTTACATCCATGTATATAAAATAAACTTTTAGATTTAAGAATTTGCTGTTTGATAGGAAAGGTCAAAAGCAAATCATATTGTGATTGAAGTTTGACCCTTTCTTTATATAGGTCTTCAGTAGGTTTAACTGATTACGCTTTATCTATCTCTCTAATTTTATTAGTAAGCACTGACAGTTCCACTGTAGCGGTGTGCTACAAACAGCGCTAAAATTACGACACGGAGTCGGTAACTGCAGTCGAAGGAAAAACTTTATTCGAAAACTTCAGCCTCACTTTTAAGCCTCTGTCAACCGGCCCCCCATGGCGAAGAGGCTCCAAAGCTCTGTGCTCGCAAACCCCCGTAGGCTATCTAATTGTGAGTCGGTTCGCATACGCTAGGAAATGAGCCGCCACATAACCCCCCCCCAGAACCGGCGATACACCCCCCAATGTCCACAGCCTGGGCCAGAACCTGCTTGGGAGGTCGGCCTCTGCACCGAGGCGCCGGAAACTCGGCCGGTTGCGCCAGGTCCACATGGGCCGGCTTGAGGCGGTCCACCGTGAAAACCTCCTCCTTCCCCCCAACGTCCAGCACGAACGTGGACCCGTTGTTCCGGAGCACCGTAAACGGCCCCTCGTATGGCCGCTGCAGCGGTGGCCGATGCCCGCCCCTTCGTACAAACACAAACTTACAGTTCCGTAGGTCTTTGGGTACGCAGGTCGGGTGCCGCCCATGCTGTGAAGTGGGTATGGGGGCCAGGTTACCGAGCTTCTCGCGAAGTCTGCCCAGGACTGCAGCGGGTTCTTCCTCTTGCCCCCTCGGGGCTGGTAGGAACTCCCCGGGGACGGCCAGGGGCGCGCCGTATACCAACTCGGCCGACGAGGCGTGCAGGTCGTCCTTGGGCGCTGTGCGGATGCCGAGAAGGACCCAGGGAAGCTCGTCCGCCCAGTTGGCTCCTCGCAGGCGGGCCATGAGGGCCGACTTCAGGTGACGGTGGAAACGCTCCACTAGCCCGTTCGACTGTGGGTGGTAGGCAGTGGTGTGGTGCAGCTGAGTCCCCAAAAGGCTGGCCATAGCTGACCACAGGCTGGAGGTGAACTGGGCGCCTCTGTCGGAGGTAATGTGGGCTGGTACACCAAAGCGGGATATCCAGGTGGCGATCAGGGCTCGGGCGCAAGATTCGGAGGTGGTGTCGGTGAGCGGGACCGCCTCTGGCCATCTTGTGAACCGGTCCACGATAGTCAGGAGGTAACGCGCTCCGCGCGACACTGGCAGGGGGCCCACGATATCCACATGAATGTGGTCGAAACGCCGGTGGGCGGGATGGAACTGCTGCGGTGGGGCTTTGGTGTGCCGCTGAACCTTGGCCGTCTGGCAGTGCATGCACGTCCTGGCCCATTCACTGACCTGTTTGCGGAGTCCGTGCCAAACGAACCTGCTGGAAACCATCCGGACAGTTGTCCGGATGGAGGGATGCGCCAAGTTATGAATGGAGTCGAAAACACGTCGCCGCCAGGCTGCGGGGACGACCGGACGGGGCTGGTTGGTGGCGACGTCACAGAGTAGGGTCCTCTCACCTGGGCCCACGGGGAAGTCCTGGAGCTGCAAACCAGAGACTGCAGTCCTGTAACTCGGAATCTCCTCATCTACCTGCTGTGCCTCTGCCAGTGCCTCAAAGTCTACCCCTTGGGAAAGGGCATGAACGGTAGGGCGAGAGAGCGCATCCGCCACGACATTGTCCTTACCCGAGACGTGCCGGACATCCGTTGTGTATTCAGAGATGTAGGACAGGTGGCGTTGCTGGCGGGATGACCAGGGGTCGGATGCTTTCGTAAACGCAAAGGTAAGCGGTTTGTGGTCCGTGAACGCGGTGAAGGGCCGACCTTCTAGGAAGTACCTGAAATGCCGGATTGCCAGGTAGAGCGCCAACAGTTCCCGGTCAAAAGCACTGTACTTGAGCTCGGGTGGCCGCAGGTGTTTGCTGAAAAACGCCAGGGGTTGCCAGCGACCTGCGATGAGCTGCTCCAGCACCCCACCGACTGCCGTGTTTGATGCGTCCACTGTGAGGGCGGTAGGGGTGTCCATTCTGGGATGTACTAGCATTGCGGCGTCAGCCAAAGCTTCCTTCGTTTGAACGAAAGCGGCGGCGGACTCCTCGTCCCAGGTAATGTCCTTGCTCGGACCCGACATCAGGGCGAACAGGGGGCGCATGATCCGGGCAGCTGAAGGGAGGAAGCGGCGGTAGAAATTGACCATACCTACGAATTCCTGAAGGCCTTTGACCGTGGTGGGTCGGGGGAAGTGGCGGACCGCATCTACCTTAGCGGGCAGAGGGGTTGCCCCGTCTTTAGTAATCCTGTGGCCCAGGAAGTCAATGGTATCAAGTCCGAACTGGCATTTGGCAGGGTTAATTGTAAGACCGTACTCACTCAGTCGGGCGCAGAGTTGACGGAGGTGGGACAGATGCTCCTGACGACTGCCGCTGGCTATGAGGATGTCATCCAAATAGATGAACGCGAAGTCCAGGTCCCGTCCCACCGCGTCCATTAACCGCTGGAACGTCTGTGCGGCATTCTTCAGGCCGAACGGCATGCGGAGGAACTCGAAGAGGCCAAACGGGGTGATGAGAGCCGTCTTGGGGACGTCGTCAGGATGCATCGGGATTTGATGGTACCCTCGGACAAGGTCGACCTTGGAGAAGATACGGGCGCCGTGCAGGTTTGCCGCAAAGTCCTGAATGTGCGGCACAGGGTAGCGGTCCGGTGTGGTAGCCTCGTTCAGCCTGCGGTAGTCGCCGCACGGTCTCCAGCCCCCCGTCGCTTTGGGCACCATGTGCAGGGGGGAAGCCCAGGGGCTGTCGGACCGCCGGATGATCCCCAATTCCTCCATTCTCTGGAACTCCTCCTTCGCCAGTCGGAGCTTGTCCGGGGGAAGCCGCCGAGCACGGGCATGGAGGGGTGGTCCCTGTGTCGGGATGTGGTGCTGTACGCCGTGCCTGGGCATGGCTGCTGTGAACTGCGGTGCCAGAACCGATGGGAACTCCGCCAGGACCCTGGTGAAGTCGTTGTCGGACAGCGTGATGGAGCCGAGGTGAGGGGCTGGCAACTGGGCCGCGCCCAGGGAGAACGTCTGAAAGGTCTCGGCGTGTACCAGTCTCTTCCTGGGCAGGTCAACCAGCAGGCTGTGAGCTCGCAAAAAATCCGCACCCAGAAGCGGTTGGGCTACGGCGGCCAGTGTGAAGTCCCACGTGAACTGGCTGGGGCCGAACTGTAGCTGCACCTGACGGGTGCCATAGGTCCTTACTGTGCTGCCATTCACGGCCCTCAGGGGGGGACCCGGTGCCCTGCTGCGAGTGTCGTAACTTGTCGGAGGTAAAACGCTGACCTCAGCCCCAGTATCGACCAAAAAGCGGCGTCCCGACCTGCTATCCCACACATACAGGAGGCTATCCCGATGGCCAGCCGCCGTAGCCATCAGCGGCGGCTGGCCCTGGCGTTTCCCGGGAACTTGCAGGGCGGGCGGCAACGGCGGGCTTCTGCGCCCCACCGCTGGTGGTAGAAGCACCAGTGGTCATTGGGCCGGGGGTTAGTGGGCTCTGCGGCCGGGCCTGGACTGGTTTGCTGCCGGGAGCGTGGCTGGGAGATCTGTGCGATGGACGCCCCGCTCACCTTTTTGGCGTTCCACAGCAAGTCCGCCCGGGCTGCCACCTTCCGGGGGTCACTGAAATCCGCGTCGGACAGCAGCAGGCGTATGTCCTCGGGCAGCTGCTCCAGGAATGCCTGCTCAAACATGAGGCCTGTGTGTCCCTCGGCCAGAGACAACATCTCGTTCATTAAAGCCGATGGAGGTCTGTCGCCCAAGCCATCCAGGTGCAGTAAACGGGCAGCCCGCTCGCGCCGTGAGAGTCCGAAAGTCCTGAGGAGCAGGGCTTTGAATTCCGTGTACTTGCCGTCTGCCGGGGGCGACTGTACGAACTCCGCGACCTGGGCAGCTGTGTCCTGGTCGAGGGAGCCCACCACGTAGTAGTAGCGGGTGTCTTCTGAGGTGATCCGGCGAACGTGGAATTGGGCTTCGGCTTGCTGGAACCATAGGTCCGGGCGCTGTGTCCAGAAACCCGGCAGTTTCAACGAAACCGCATGAACAGAGGCGGCGTCGGTCATTTCTGGTCCAAAAATCGTTTGGACCGTCGGGGTCACCAATTGTAGCGGTGTGCTACAAACAGCGCTAAAATTACGACACGGAGTCGGTAACTGCAGTCGAAGGAAAAACTTTATTCGAAAACTTCAGCCTCACTTTTAAGCCTCTGTCAACCGGCCCCCCATGGCGAAGAGGCTCCAAAGCTCTGTGCTCGCAAACCCCCGTAGGCTATCTAATTGTGAGTCGGTTCGCATACGCTAGGAAATGAGCCGCCACACCACTTTAGTTTTCTTTCTTAAAGCTGCTGAGTATGAAATTATCTGTACCCTAAGAAAAGATTTCATCGTGCCCTATATAACTAGGTTTGATATTCCTTCAGTTGTATTAAATTAAAAAAATATAGAAATTTGCTCCTTAATAAAACTAACAAAAGCGGGATCCTGTAACAATACGGGATTCAATCTCCACTGTGACATTTTCAAAAAGCTATCCAAAAACTTCAGGGTTAACTTCAAAGGCGCGTGATCCAACAATGCAATGATGCCATACGCACACTCAACAACAAAGTGTAGCAAATGTGTGTCTAGAAAAAAGTAATCAATTCTAGACTATTTATGATGAAAGTGTGAAAAAATCGAGAAATCTTTGTCGTTAGGATGCTAATATATCTCCAGATATCCACCAGGCCATATTCTAGTAAAAAAGAATTAATACACGCCGCCGCTTTATTAGGAAGCGACGGATTGGTTGATGACCTGTCAATTGCCAGAATCAGACAACAATTAAAGTCACTGCCCATGATCAACTTATATTCATTCAGATTCGGTAGCTCAGAAAAAAGCTTCTTAAAAAATTCAGAACTATCTACATTAGGTGCGTATATAAACACCAGAGCTACCTTTTACTTGCACAATAAACAAGTAACAATTAAATATCTTCCAGTCGGATCAGTAATAGTATTAAAATGTACAAAAGGAATCTTGGAGGTGTTACGGATTCAAGCAACAATAAATATATGAGTGAGGCAGGGATTTTTATAACAAATAACACGTTTATTAAACTCTGAAAAACAAACCCCCAAAAGTAAACAAACCACTCACGTAACCGGAAATCAGCTGCTGTGCGGCAGCTTAAACAGTTCTTAAAGCAATGAAGCTTAAACAGTTCTTAAAGCGATGTCGCAAAAACAGTTCTTCAAAGTAGTATTGTAAAAGTTCAAAATGCTTACAGTCCATTAAAGGGAGAGACTTTTTAAGTTGATTTAAATTCTCTTTCATGTCGTCTTGTTGCAGTTCCCAGTCAAACTACTTTTCCCATGGAGAACTTACGAAGGTGAAATGAAACGGCTTCAAGGCACTGACCATTCCTTTACAAAACTGTTCCCAATCCTTTCTGCTATTCACAGGGATTAACACGGGGACAGTCAACGAATTCCTTCCGAATGAGGATCAAACAAGGTCAAACCTGCTTCACCATTCTGTTGAACCACTTTCCTTGATCTTTTAACTCCCAAACTGCGAGCTTCACTCTCCACTAATTCTCAACTAGCAGTATTATAAGGAAACTGCTGGCAATGACCTCTTAAACTTTAGGCATTAAATAAAACTTCATCTTTCAACTAAACTGTGTAATAACAATAAATCACGCAGTGGTATGAAGTCAACATGGTAAATCCAGCCATGATCGGCCCCTCCTCACAGGGAGGGGTCCTCCTTTTATACCCTGTAAAAAAAACCTGTCACATGACCTCTACTGGCGGGAAAATGACGTCCACCATCACAAGACCATCACCTCAAGTCCAGTATAGCTTCAACACCAGTCATGTGACAAGTACACCACTGTCACGTGTCACGGGTATGTATCACCTCCCTCCAAAAAAATTTTTTTGGTCTGTTAAGAACAAAACTTTTAACAAGTATTTACAAGAAAAACAAATGTATAACTTTTATAACATACACAATATACAATACAGTATCATCATATAACATCTTACAACTCACAGTACAGTAGGAGTGTTACAATTGTAAAAAAACCACTCCATAAAAAAAATTACATTGTACATTCAACATCGAGATAGACAATCAGCAACAACATTATCTATACCTTTAATATGAGTTATCACAATATTGTACTCTTGTAACATCAAACTCCAATTTAATAATCTTCTGTTTTTGTTTTTCATCTTACTCAGAAACACTAACGAATTATGATCAGTGTAAACAATAAGTTGTTTTTGAGTTGTACCAACATATACCTGTAATGAATGTACCACAGCTCTGAGGGGCCGAAGGGTGCGGGGTAGCCCCCTCCTTTGTGAGAATCGTGATCACTATTGAGTCAGTTCAGGAGACCCAGGAAATGAGAGAGAGACGTGTGGAATGTCTCGTTTCCCTGGCGATGTAAAGCTACGGGTTATGGCCATTGTCTCCAGAAGGCGAATTTGTGGATTGGAGACTATGCTACGTGACTGCCCTCAGGCAAAGTGGTCTGGTTGAGGGAGGGATTGCTTCACCCCCAACCTGATTGACATCTGCGACCCTGTGAGTCAGGATAAAAGAGGGTCTGTAGGAACAGCCCCTCAGATGCACCAGAAGAAACGTTAAGTGACCACGTAATAGCAGGAAGCCATTTGAAGGAGGCCACGTGCGTTCAGTTCCGTTGCCTGGGACTGGCGGCTGGAACCACAGAAACGGCTTTTGGCTAACAACAGGGAAACCCACTCCCCTGACTCAAAGGATTGGCATCATAAAAGACCTGGGCAAGTTTAAACCGCCTCTCTCTTAAACCCAAAACGCTGCAGCGTGAATGAACTAACAGTGACTGTTATATTTCCATCGGACAATACATTATTCCCTAGACAACGATAGAGCTATTTCTTATTGGTTATTATTATACCCGCGCTTATGTTTGCATTAATCTTATTTTTGTGCCCCTTTATCAAATAAATACTTTTAAAAATAGTACCATCAGACTTCAACGGACCTCTCTATCTTTGCTGGTAAGTGAACCAGTTACGGGGCTTCGTAACATACCTCAAAATATCCCAATGCTAAAACAAGAGATAACAATTTCTTCTCTATTGTCAAATAGTTTCTTTGATGCTTATTAAATTTCTTAGACAAGTAAGCTACTGGATGATCAACCTCATCACCCTCATTCCTTTGCCTTAATACTGCTCCTGCAGCCTCATCACTAGCATCTACCGCTAATGAAAAAGGTTTTTCAAAGTCAGGTGCCTTGAGCACAGGTTGTTGACATATCATTCTTTTCAATTTTTCAAATGCTTCTTGACAAGGCACTGTCCACACAAACTTCACATTCTTCTGCAAAAGGTTAGTTAATGGAAGGGCAACATTAGCAAAATTCTTACAACATTTTCGATAATATCCTATCATTCCCAAGAATCTTCTGAGAGTTCTTTTCCCCCGTTGGAGTGGGAATCTCTAAAATTGCCCGAACTTTTGCCTGAACGGGAGCTACCTTACCTTGACCCACAACATCACCAAGGTAAGTCACAGTGGCATGTCCAAATTCACTCTTAGCTAAATTAATAGTTAAGTTAGTTTTTGAAAGCCTTTCAAACAATTTCTCCACTGCAATAATGTGTGCTTCCCAAGTATCATTTCCTGTCTCTAAATCATCAATATAAGCATCAGTATCGTTCAATCCCTGAATCGCAGAGTCAATCATCCTCTGGAAAGTACCTGGGGCTGTCTTCATCCCAAATGGAAGAACATTATATTCATATAGCTCAGATGGAGTTACAAATGCAGAAATCTCTCTACCTCTGTCCATTAATGGAACACACCAATACCCTTTCAATAAATCAATCTTTGTAAGGAACTTTGCTTTTCCAACTTTATCTACACAATCATCTACTCTAGGAGCTGGATATGCATCTGATTTCGTTATAGCATTCACCTTCCTATAGTCCGTACAAAACCTAATACTACCATCTGGTTTTGGTACCATAACACAGGGTGAACTCCAATTCGAGTTAGAAGGTGTAATAATATTATTCTCTAACATATACTTAATTACTTTCTCAGCAAGTTCACATTTTTCTATGTTCATCCTATATGGGTGTTGTTTAATAGGTTTGGCATCTCCAACATCTACATCATGTGAAGCTATAGTAGTCCTTCTCGGAACATCTGGAAACAAATCCTTATATTTAAAAATTAATTCCTTCATCTGTTGTTTCTGCTCTAGCTGCAAATGTGCTAATTTCTCATCAATGTTTTCCAGAACGGTTGAATTTGGTAACCTGACAGAAACAATGTTGGATTTAGAATGAAATTCATCTATCATGTTCCTAGTTAAATCAAACTCATTATCATTAACCACAACAGTCACAGTATCAGATTGTTTCTCAAAATATGGTTTTATCATATTTATATGGCAAAGTTGTGTCGGCCTTCTATGATCTGGAGTTTTTATCATGTAATCCACATATTTGATTTTAGACACAATTTCATAAGGACCATGAAATCTAGCTTGTAAAGGATTCATTTGTACTGGGAAAAGAACTAGCACATTATTTCCAGGCTTAAACATCCTCATTCTAGCTTCTTTATCATACCAAATTTTCATTTTCTCCTGAGCCAATTTTAAACTTTCCTTGGCTAAGCTCCAAACTTTATGTAAGCTATCCTTAAATTTCAAAACATAGTCCAACAAATTAGTGTGTATTTCCTTACTAATCCACTTGTTCTTTTAATAAAGCTAAAGGTCCTCTAACTCTATGCCCAAATACAAGTTCAAATGGACTGAAACCTAAAGATTCTTGTACCGATTCCCTTACTGCAAATAAAAGTAAGTTTATACCCTCATCCCAATCACTTTCATTTTCCACACAATATGTCCTAATCATATTCTTGAGGGTAGAATGGAACCTCTCCAAGCACATTGCGACTCTGGATGGTATGTAGACGAAGTGATTTGTTTAGCTCCCAATTTATAAACTATCTGTTGAAACAATCCAGACATAAAATTACTGCCTTGATCAGCTTGTATTTCCTTAGGTAATCCAAAATAAGTAAAGAATTTTATAAGGGCCTTTGTCACAGTTTTAGCTGTTATATTCCTAAGTGGTACTGCCTCTGGAAACCTAGACAAAGTACACATGATAGTCAACAAGTACTGATAACCTGTTTTTGTCTTTGGTAATGAACCAACATAATCAGTAATAACTTTAGAAAACGGTTCACCAAATGCTGGAATAGGTCGTATTGGAGCCACTGGTGTAACTTGATTTGGTTTACCCACAATTTGACAAGTAGGGCACGTTTTACAAAACATTGCCACATCTTTTCTTAGACCAGGCCAGTAAAAATGTTTTAAAATCTTGTCCACAGTTTTCCTTACCCCTTGATGTCCACCTAAAGGCACACTATGAGCTAAAGTCAAAATCTCATTTCGATAAACTTTAGGGACAACTACCTGGTAAACAATATTCCATTCCTCACTTGCAGGAATTGCAGGTGATCTCCACTTCCTCATCAACACTCCTTTTTCCAAGTAATATCCTACTGGCACCTTCTCAATTTCACTATCTAGTCAAGCTTCTTCTCTTAATTTTGTACTCTCAGGGTCTCTATTCTGCTCTGGTATCATCTCCTTCCGAGACAGAGATAAATCTTCATAGTCAGACTTACTCCAAGAATCTTGTTCAAACAATGAAGGTAAGAAAGTCTCTGACACATCCTCAAAACTCGAATCCTGAGTTGAACAGTCATGAGAAACAACCTCATTCTGCGCTTCAATCTTTTTAGCCATAGCTCTAGTCACAACACAGGAAGAATCTGTGTTAGAATTCACCTCTGGTTCCTCTGACTCCATTGTCAAATGCACTTCAGGAAAAACTTGTCCACCTGCCAAGTCATTACCTAACAATAAAGAAATATCCTTCACAGGTAAGCTATGCTGTAATCCTACTTTAACAAATACTGTAACTAACCCTGACTTTAAACTTACTTTATGTAAATGTACAGGCATAAAATCACTCCCAACACCTCTTATATAATTTACTTCACCAGTATCAGACTCTTCATTAAACTTCAATACACTGTCTAAAATCAGTGATTGAGAAGCTCCAGTATCCCTAAGGATTTTTATTGGCACCAGAGTAGATCCTTCTTTCAAGGATACAAACCCTTCAGTTATAAAATGATCATATCCCTTTTTAACTTGGTCAGACTCTAACAAAACCTCATTTGTCTTTATCGAACCCTGTAATTTTACAGGTGCTTCAGTATGTTGCACACAAGCATCTGGAACTACTTCCTTCTCTTTCGTTTTCAATCTGAAACAGTTAGCTATTACATGGCCAGGTTTCTTACAATAGTTACAAATAAAACCAAACTGTCTTTCCTTCACAGATTTTCCTTCCTCCTTACCTTTCTCATTAACTTCTGATTTAATTTCTGATTTACCTTGAGTCTCTGTGTTATTTTTCCTCTTAAAAATTCTGCCCTGAGGAAATTTATTCTTATGGATTAAAACATACTCATCAGCTAATCTAGCACAGTCCTGCAATGTATCAGCATCCCTCTCATTTAAGTAGGTCCTTACTTCAACAGAGATGCTTCTTTTAAATTCCTCCATTAAAATCAGCTCTTTCAATGTATCATAGTCCTCATTTACATTTTCAGAGGAAACCCATCTCTCAAAACACACGGCTTTATCATAGGCAAATTCCACATAAGTTTTTTCCACAGACTTCTTCAAACTTCTGAATCTTTCTCTATACGCTTCTGGGACCAATTCATATGCTTTTAAAATATGCTTTTTCACAAGATCATAATCAAGTGCTTGCGCAGCAGTTAAAGCTGTATAAACATTGTTGAGCTTTACCTTTAATTACACTCTGTAACAACATTTATCTTTCGGCCACTCTGAAATCTGAGCAATCGTTTCAAAATGTTGGAAATATCTTTCCACTTCTATTTCACTAAATGGAGGGACCAATTTAATTTCTTAACTAACAACAAACGGTTTTCTAGAACCAGAAGACTGATTCCCAGACCTTAATTCCACCATTGCATATTCAAATTCCCTCTTTTTCTTATCAGCTTCTAAGCTACAACGCTCCAATTCTGCTTTACTTTGTTCCAACTTCATTTGTTCAATTTGCAACTGCATCTCTATATTACTTATTGGAAACGACTCTAAAATCGATTCATCAAAATCACCCGAATCCACATAGAGTGACGCGATTTTTCTCTGTATTAGAGCCTTTGATGTAGTCTTCAAAATACCGTTAAGTTGTAATCTACTAGCTATCGCAGACACCTCAGTTTTTTTCGCCTTCGCTAACAACTCCGCGTCTGGCAAAGCCAGAAGCTCATCAATATTCATTGTTGCCGAATACCACTCACAGGCCAATCAAACAAAAGAATCGAGTACTCCCCTTTTCCAAAACACCGATTCAAAATTTAACAAGCATTTAAACTCAAATGATACATCTCGGATGCAGCCCCCATATTTATGTTACGGATTCAAGCAACAATAAATATATGAGTGAGGCAGGGGTTTTATAACAAATAACACGTTTATTAAACACTGAAAAACAAACCCCCAAAAGTAAACAAACCACTCACGTAACCGGAAATCAGCTGCTGTGTGGCAGCTTAAACAGTTCTTAAAGCGATGTCGCAAAAACAGTTCTTCAAAGTAGTATTGCAAAAGTTCAAAATGCTTACAGTCCATTTAAGGGAGAGACTTTTTAAGTTGATTTAAATTCTCTTTCATGTCATCTTATTGCAGTTCCCAGTCAAACTACTTTTCCCAAGGAGAATTTACGAAGGTGGAATGAAACGGCTTCAAGGCACTGACCTTTCCTTTACAAAACTGTTCCCAATCCTTTCTGCTATTCACAGGGATTAACACGGGGACAGTCAACAAATTCCTTCCGAATGAGGATCAAACAAGGTCGAACCTGTTTCACCGTCGAAATCGACTTTCCTCGATCTTTGAACTCCCGAACTCCGATCTTCGCTCTCCACTAATTCTCAACTAGCAGTATTATAAATAAACTGCTGGCAATGACCTTTTAAACTTTAGGCATTAAATAAAACTTCATCTTTCAACTAAACCGTGTAATAACAATAAATCACGCAGTGGTATGAAGTGAACATGGCAGATCCAGCCACGAACTGCACCTCCTCACAGGGAGGGGTTCTCCTTTTATACCCTGTAAGAAAAAACCTGTCACATGACCTCTACTGGTGGGAAAATGACGTCGCTCCACCATCACAAGACCCTTACCTCAAGTCCAGTATAGCTTCAACACCAGTCACGTGACAAGTACACCACAGAGGTAACAAAAATAGATACGCCTCTAATTTTATGAGTTGATAACAAATGAAATAAAGGAACCTTTTCAAAATTTGAAAAACCGGTCCTCATCCTGTCTCTGTATATGATCTTCTTGCGTAAAAACAATATCTGCGTTAAATGTTTTTAATTTCTTAAAGATATTTTTATGCTTAATAGGATGATTCTTATCTTCAGAATTCCAACAGACTATATTAATGTTATTAACATCCATGTTTAAAATTTCATTTAATATTTTATAAAGAAAACTATTGCACAAGCGCAGATTAATCCAAAAGGCACGGATATGACTAGAAGGAATGACGTATTTGCAAAAAAGAAAATCCATTCAAAGAACCGCCCAATCGAGAAAAGAAACCTACTCTAATAGCCCCCTCCCGCAAAGCCAGAAAGACAGCAACCAATAGGCTGGTTGCATGCTAACCCAGTGACTCTTGACCCTATCCTCCATTTTGCAGCTACATATATTAAATTTGAAATATTAATCCCACCCAATATGGCCATAATAAAAGGAACAAACAAATTTCAAATACTACAATGTTATGTCTAACAGTAATAAAAACATAATTGGCGATGGCCATCTTAAATTCATCTACAGTATATTAATCACATATTAAAAGATTAAAAGAAAAGTAAATCCAAGCAAATGATATTACAAACGAAGTTCTCTCAAATAGAAAAAAAATGAAAAAATATATATATAACAAACCTAAAACTATATCAATATTGAAGCAAACAAACAAAAATAAAATGAGTAATACACGGCAGGTCCTATACAGACCTTTGTAGTATAATACTGTAAGAGTTCCCTCCAAAACAACTTTATATATATACTAATTATTAACAACTAAAAAAGAAGTTTGATCAGCCACATCCCATACCAGAGACGCAAAAAGCATAGAATAAACTTAACTCAGGGCATCTGTAAACATCTCATACATCAGAATTCTCTATTCAGCAATCAGCTTAACTTTAAGATTTTTAATGTCAAAACACAAAAATACAACTGCAGATGCTGTGGATCAAAGAATACATATACAACGCTGGAAGAACTCAGCAGATCAGGAAGCATCCGTGAGAATAGAGTAGCCAATGTTTCGGGCAGAGACTCTTCATCAAGATTTCTAATGTACTCCCATCCCTCCCGGGGAGAGTAGATTCTCAGTGACTGAGACCCTTCAGGAAAGAATATCAGCTGCTCTGGATGCCGAAGTGATGGATGTAAATTTAGCTTATACATTTCACTCATGACGTCTCGGTATTTCCTTCTTTCGGCAAAAATTTCAGGAGGAAAATTTTCAACTATACGAATCTCTGTTGATTTAAAGATTATCTTTCGCTTTCTTCTGGCCTCTCGAAGTATGGTTTCTTTGGTTGTATAATAATGCAAACAAAGTACAATTGGTCGAGGATGTAATTCAGATGAACGCTGAGAAATGGAATTCTATGGACTCTATTGATTAAAGGGCTAGCTTCCAGGGTCTCACTAAAAAGTGAGTACAGCATGTCTGAGAAGAACTTTAACAGATCAGCAGCTTCAGTATTTTCAGGCAATGCTAGTATACGCAAATTCCTCTGACGCGCTCTACTATCTAAATCAACCATTTTTTCTTAATTTTAGATAGATCCGAGGTAATTTCATTCATTTTCTTTTCCATCGAAGACATCTTCACTCCTTGTTCTTTAATAGTTTGCCTGAATTCATCATGTTCCTTCTCAATTCGATTTGTAGTCTGCTTAAGCGTCTGAAATTGAAAGTCTAAATTCTTCAGAAATTCTTACACTAGAGACAGACTTTTCAAGCTTCCAGTTGGTGTCCGTCAGCTTATCAATCTTAGTATTGAGCGATCCAAATTCCAACTTCATGTCTTCTATTGTAGAAAATATTCCCGCTGAAGTAACAGGTTCCTCCGCTTTCTTTACTTGTTCAGTTTGATCTGTTTCAGGAAAAGTCTTGCCGCTTCTCAGTTCAATACCAGATCGACTTACGGTCATCGTAATTAAATCGTAATTCCTTCAGTAGAAGTAATAAATCATCAAACTTAAAAGGAATCTGTCAGTGGGATGTAAACAGAAAAGTGGCGCCGCTGTGAAATGCGACTTACTCCATGCGCTGCAAAATGGCGGATCCCATCCTCTCCTCATAAGATTACATGAGGATGGGTTAAACCAGTCCAGATAGCATCCTAGTGAATCTCCTCTGCACAATCGATACCAGGAAGGGGGGGGAAATTGGAAGATTTCAATTGAACTTGGAGGAAATCCATGGTGTCTTGGGGAGAATGTACAAACTCCTGATAGAGAGCAGTGGAACTGTATCCTGATTGGTGATCGCTGGCCCTGTGGAGTTTTGCACTAATTGCTTCTCCACTGCCCCGTACCAGAGGCAAGGGGCAGTTAGATAATGAAGGTGGGTGGGAGACTGCAGGTAAACAAAGGGTCTGTGATGTCATGACGTGTCATCGAGAGAGCTGCACAGAATCAGGCCCTTTGACCCATCATTTAATGATGTCATCCATACTAGCCCCAGTTACCAGCATTTGATCAGTAGCCTTCTACAACTTGGATATTCCAGAGCCCCAAAATCTTTGGAACACAGACCCCTTTACATTAAAAACTTGATACAGCAATTGTGCCTATACATTTATTCTCAAACTCTTACACATACACACAGACAGATATATTTAAACTAATATTTTTACCTTCATTCGCTTTACAGTCTTCTGTGTTCCTTCTAGGACTAATGGACTGCACTATCCATTGTCCTTTCCTTGACCGAGCCTCAGGCACTGGTTCACTAAACCAGAGGACTCTTCTGCAAGTTCGCCGTTGCCCCCTTCTACTTCTCTGACCTAGAAAGACTTGTCCCCTTTGAAGTTTATTCTTCCATCTCCTCAATTGCTTCCCCTCGCCAACCAACTTCATTGCAAAAGATCGCTTTCTCTTGCCCAATTTTATTCTCCTTCGCTTACACACTGGGCCATTGGTGGAGTCACCCAACATACCCCCCAGCCTCTCTTCATTGTTTGGCTCTTCCTGATCTCCGATGGTTTGTTCGTCATTTTCCTCCCTCTCCTCCTCTCGTTTCTCGTGTTCGTCCACTGATTCAGTCGCCTCTTTTTGGGTACGTTCAGGGCTTCGATCTGCCAGTCCCTGTGATGACGTTGCAGGTTCATTTCCTTCACCCCCTGACTGAATACGCCCCTCCTCCATACTTTTGTTCTAACCTTGTGGCTTCAGATCCACAGTATTAATTCTCAGAGTGTGCAGCACTGCCCCCCGGCTCCACGTCCTCAGTGTTGGAATCTATTGTCTGGGCTGTGCCAACCACGGGCTTGGTTGTCACAGTTTGAGGGTGCTTCTTGTCAAACCTCAGGCAGCCCAACAGTCGACGACGGTGGCGATACCGCCAGAGACCAGCAGCCTGTATTGTTTACGGAATTCCGTTAACTTTGTCAGTTATTCCAAGAAACTGTTGTAAAAGCAGCTCAGCACATCGAGAAAAGTACCCTTTCCTCGTGTACTTGGATGAACTGCACTCAGCCTGCAGTTTCTTGTGGTCAGGTACTGGATCATAATGACTTCACAATCTACCTCATTATGATCAAGATGTGACTACAGGAAATTGCAGGATGATATGAACACAACTTAGCACATCACAGAAGTCATCCTTTCCTCCTTGGACTCTGTCTACATTTCTCACTGCCTCAGTAAAACAGCCAGCACAATCCAAGACCCCTCCCATATTCTGTCTTATCCCCTCTCCCATCGGGCAGAGGATAGGAAAGCCCAAAAACACAAACCAACAGGCTCAAGGAGAGCTTCTACCCTTTCCGTCATTGAATTTAGGACAGACACAGTAGGAACAATTAAACTCTTAGATAGGCACATGGATGAGGGAGAGGCTGAGGGCTATGTAGGAGGGAAGGGTTACATAGATCTTAGAGTAGGATAAAATATTTGCAGAACATAGTGGGCTGAATGGCCTGTATTGTGCTGTAATGTTCTATTGAATGGTCCTCTACTGTGATAAGATAACCTGCTGATCTCACAATGTCAATTGCTACAATCTTGCACCTTACTGTTTACCAACACTACACTTTCTCTGTAGCTGCTGCACTTTATTCTGCATTCTGTTATTGCTTTACCTTGTTCTACCTCAGCTCCGAGTGTGATGATTTGATCGGTATGAACAGTTTGCAAGTCAGGCTTTTCACTGTATCTCAGTACATAAGAAAATAATAAACCAACACCAAATAGTGAAAGTAAAGAATGAAGCCTGAGGCCTAGACTCTGGTGTTCATTTTGGGAAGGGGTGAGGAGATGTCCATTTGAATTTTATCATGGTTATTTTGTGGCCACACTTCCTGTGAGTGTCCCTCACTCTGCCTTGGCTATGACACTGAGGCAATGCTGATAATGGAAGAACTTGTTCTACTGGGGACATAGAAGATGGCAGATCAGTCATGGCTGCATAAAGCACACAAACAGGCCCTTGGACCCAATTGGACCATGCCAACAAAGCTGCACGTCTAAGCTGGTCCCATTTGCCTACATTTGGCCCATGTCCCTCTGAACATTTCCTATCCGTGTTCCCATCCAAATGACTTTTATATGTGATGGTCCCCACCTCTACCACTTCCTCTGGCAGCTCAGTCCATGTAATCACCTTCCCCTCTGTGTGAACAGCTGACTTCATGATGTTATATTGTCAACCCCTGGACCTTCTGCGCTCCAAGCAAAAAAATCTGTCCGATCCTATCCAGTCTTTCCTTATAACTCTAATTGTAACTTGAATTTAATGACTTCCTTCCCATTACAAGATGACCAGAACTGTACACAGTACTCCAAATGTGGTTTTCCCAACATCTTCCACAGGTTTTACAAACGTTTGTGTTGATTTAGAGATACAGCACGATGATGGGCTCTTCCACCCAATGAGTCCATCAGAATCAGAATCAGGTTTATCATCTCCGGCATGTGACGTGAAATTTGTTAACTCAGCAGCAGCAGTTCAATGCAATACATAATCTAGATAAAAATAAAACAATAATAAACAAAATAATAAACAAACAAGTAAATCAATTACATATATTGAACAGATTTTTTTAAATGTGCAAAAACAGAAACACTGTATACTAAAAGAAAAGTGAGGTCGTGTCCAAAGATTCAAAGTTCATTTTGGAATCGGTTGGCGGAGGGGAATGAGCTGTTCCTGAATCGCTGAGTGTGTGCCTTCAGGCTTCTGTACCTCCTCCCTGATGGTAACAGTGAGAAAAGGGCATGCCCTGGGTGCTGGAGGTCCTTCACAATGGACACTGCCATTTTGAGACACCGCTCCCTAAAGGTCTCCTGGGTAGTTTGTAGGCTAGTACCCAAGATGGAGATGACTAGATTTGCAACCTTTTGCAGCTTCTTTCGGTCCAGACTGCCCAATCATTGAAAAATGCTCTGCCTGACATACTTTGTGTCATCCATCTTGTGAAAAATACTGGGAGAATGTTTATAAGACAGCCTTGCTGTGTGATAATGGCTGTCAACTTCATCACATAAGACCACAAACACCTGCTCAGCTTACTCATACAAGATAGCATAACAATTCTCCATTGGTTAGTTCCCTCCTTACCTGCAGTTATAACCCAAACATTCCAGGCACAGAAACAATTACAGCATTCAGTAACATTACAGAGAAGCCATTTCATGCTAACAATACAGAGAAGCCATTCTGTTAGCCTGAATAGTTAACACCACAGTTAATGGTACTGACAGCCCTACATTTGGGACAGTATTGTAGTATTTCTAGGGGAACAAATTGTCACTGCTAAGTCTGACATATTTTACCAGTCAGATATAGTTGAAAACCTGAATTTATTAAACAGGGCAGTTATGAGGAAAAAACTGCAAGGAGGCTCTTACCGTTTTCCATAGAAAACTCAAACGTCTCAGCAATAATATTGAATTTCACAAGTTTATGCCCTTTCCTTCCCTGGCCACTCTTATAATGCAATTACAAGATGATGATCTATAGACCATTAGACATAGGAGCAGAAATAGGCCATCTGGCCCATTGAGTCTGCTCCACCATTCAACCATGGCTGACCCTTTTCTTTATCTCCCCCTCAACCCCAGTTTCCGGCCTACTCTCAGTAGTCTTTGATGCCATATCCAATCAAGAACCGATCAATCTCCACCTTAAACATACCCAATCACCTGGTCTCCACAGCTGTACGTGGCAACAAATTCCACAAATTCACCACCCTTTGGCTAAAGAAATTTCTCAGCATCCCTGTTTTGAAAAGGCACCCCTCTATCCTGAGGCTGTGCCCTCGTGTCCGATACTCTCCCACCATGGGACACATCCTTTCCACATCTACTCAGTTTAGGCCTTTCAGTATTTGAAAGGTGGCAATGAGATACCCTCTCATTCTTCTGAATTCCAGTGAGTACAGACCCTGAGCAATCAAACATTCCTCGTATGATAAGTAAGAACAAAGTACACTGCAGATGCTGTGGTCAAATCAACTTCGCAGGTTGGGCAGCATCCATGGAAACAATCAGTCAACGTTTCAGGCCGTGATCCTTCATCAGGACTGAAGAAGGAGGGGGCAGGGGCCCTATAAAGGTCGGGGGAGGGGGAGAAGGAGAAGGCTGGTAAACCACTGACTCTCAGAACTACCTCGACTATACCTCTTCCAACCCTGCCAAATATAAAAATGCTATTCCTTATTCCATAAGACCATAAGACAAAGGAGCAGAAGTCGGCCATTTGGCCAATCGAGTCTCTCCGCCATTTCATCATGAGCTGCTCCAATCTCCCCTTTAGTCCCATTCCCCCACCGTCTCACCGTAACCTTTGATGCCCTAACTACACAGATATCTATCAATCTCTGCTATAAATACACCCAATGACCCAGCCTCCACTGACGCCCGTGGCAACAAATTCCAGATTCACCACCCTCTGGATAAAAAAAATTTTTTGCATCTCTGTTCTGAATGGGCACCCTGCAATCCTCAAGTCACATCATCTCATACTGAACTCCTCCACCATGGGAAACAACTTTGCCACATCCACTCTGTCCATGCCTTTCAACATTCAAAATGTTTCTATGAAATCCCCCTCATTCTTCTAAACTCCAAGGAGTACAGTCCAAGAGCGGTCAAATGTTTCTCATATGTTAACCCTCTCATTCCCGGAATCATTCTAGTGAATCATCTCTGAACCCTCTCCAGCATCAGCACATCTTTTCTTAAATAAGGAGCCCAAAACTGCACCCAGTATTCCAAGTGAGGTCTTACCAGTGCCTTATAGAGCCTCAGCATCACATCCCTGCTAATATACTCTATTCCTCCAGAAATAAATGCCAACATTGCATTCGCCTTCTTCACCACCGACTCAGCCTGGAGGTTAACCTTAAGGGTAACCTGCATGAGAACTCCCAAGTCCCATTGCATCTCAGAATTTTGAATTCTCTCCCCATTTCAATAATAGTCTTCCCGTTTATTTCTTCTACCGAAGTGCATGACCGTACACTTTCTGACATTGTAATTCATTTGCCACTTCTTTGCCCATTCCCCCAATCTATACAAGTCTCTCTGCAGACTCTCTGTTTCCTCAGTACTACTGGCCCCTCCACCTATCTTTGTATTATCAGCAAACTTAGCCACAAAGCCATCTATTCCACAATCCAAATCGTTGATATACAACGTAAAAAGAAGCGACCCCAACATGGACCCCTGCGGAACACCACTGGTAACCAGCAGCCAACCAGAATGGGATCCCTTTATTCCCACTCTCTGTTTCCTGCCCATCAACCAACGCTCTATCCACGTATGTAACTTTCCTGTAATTCCATGGGCTCTTATCTTGTTTAGCAGCCTCATGTGCGGTACCTTGTCAAAGGCTTTCTGAAAATCCAAATACACAACATCCACTATATCTCCCTTGACTAGCCTAGCCTTCTGCCGTCACCAGTGATGCCCTCACCTGCATCTCCTCTATTTCCCGCACTTTGGCCCTCACCCCATCCTCCCGTCACCACAACAGGGACCATGTTCCCTTGTCCTCACCTACCACCCCACCAGCCTCCGGATCCAGCATATTATCCTCCACAACTTCTGCCACCTTCAACAGGACCCCACCACTAAGCACACCTTTCCCTCTCTACCCCTCTCTGTTTTTCACAGGGAACGTTCCCTCTGCGACTCCCTGGCCCATACGTCCTTCCCCACAGATCTCCCACCTGGTACTTATCCCTGCAAGTGTAAGTGCTACACCTGTCCCTGCACCTCCTCTCTTACCACCATTCAGGGCCCCAAACAGTCCTTCCAGGTGAGGCAACACTTCACTTGTGAGTCTGTTGGGGTCATCTATTGCATCCGGTGCTCCCGTGTATTACAACTCAGTCATACTTGGGCCTTGTAAACTATTATACCGGTTTCTCCCAAACATTGCTACAGTGCTGAATCCATTAAACACATTGTTACAGACAGCAGCAATGTGGGAATGGTTGATAAGATTCAAAAGAACATTCAAGGAAACAAAGAGAATAATAACATCAGATGAACTGCTCACCCACTATGACCCAACCCTACCCATCAGACTGGTGTGCAATGTGTCCCTTATGACATTAGAGCCATTTTGTCACACATTATGGAAGATGGATCTGAAAGTCCAATTGCATTTGCTTCAAGATCACTGACGAGCACAGAACACAACTATGCACAGATCAACCCAGAGGCCCTTAGTCTGGTATGGGGAATAAAGAAATTCCACCACTACCTCTACAGACAAAAGCTTATGCTAGTGACAGATCATCGAGCCCTGGTGTCCATTTTCAATCCCAGTGATGTCTGCTACCCGCTTGCAAAGTTGGGGACTTTTCCTGGGAGACCACTCTTATGACATAGAGTTCAATGAAACCAAACAACACAACAATGCGGACAGCTTGTCATGTCTTCCTTTGTTGGCATCAGAACAAAAGTCTTCATTTTGTGACTGAGCAGAGGTGTTCCACACAGCATTAGTGGGCCAGTTGCTGGTAACAAGTTCTGAAATACAAAGAGAAACAAGGGATGTCCTGACATTGTCAGAAGTCCATGACATCAGCCTGCAAGGATGGCTAGCTCACGGTAATCCTATGTGTCCAGAGTTCTCAGTGAGGCAAGACCAACTGTCTGTATGTCAAAGAACACTGTGTGGATCTCGTGCTGTGGTTCCCTCTAAACTGCACACCAAAGTGTTAGAGAATCTGCATGAAGGACACCTTGGTACAGTCAAGATGAGGAGTCTCTCCCAGAGCTACGTGTGGTGGCCAAGAATAGATAAACAGATTGAAGACGTGACCAAAAGCTGCTTGGGATGTACATATTGACTTTGCTGGGCCATTCATGGAACTCCATGTTTCTGAGTGCTTTGGATGCTCATTCAAAGTAGCCAGAGGTCATACCAATGAAGTCAACCACCTCAGAAAAGACTGTTTCCACTCTGAGGTTTATCTTCTCCTGAAACGGCTTACCTGAACAAATTGTGAGTAACAATGGACCAGGTCAGTTCAGACTATTCATGAAGAAAAGTGGCATCAAACATTTCAAGTCAGCTCCTCACCATCCAGTAACCAATGGGTGAGCTGAAAGGTTTGCCCAATCCTTCAAGAGGTCCATTAAAGCGATGGACAAGGAGGACACTTCTCTGCAGCACAAGGTAGACAACTTCATTTTTGGATATTGGAACTCTGTTCATGCGATGACAAAATCATCAAGAAACCAGATCTACAGAGAGAGGTACAGAACAAACAGTTCAACAGCTTGTCAAGTGAATTAGCAAGGAGCTTCGAGGCTGGACAGGAAGACCTAGTGCGTGGTTACTGGGAAGAAAAGTGGATGCCAGGTAGGATAGCTACAAGAACTGGACTGATGGGACAAATGGCCTAATTCTGCTCCAAAATCTTATAGACATAGAATGTACAAAAAGTTTGAAGTACATTTATTATCAAAGTATGTACAAATTATACAACCTTGAAATGTGTCTCTTTTTAGGCAGCCACAAAATATGAAACCTGAAATAATCCATTTAAAAAGACCAACAGATCAAAGAAAAGCACAGAACGTGTAAACACTAAATGCAAGCAACACCATCTGGAACAAGAGTGAGTCCACAGGCACGAAGCACAGAGCAGCCAGAGCAGGCCCACCCCTCAGTCTCAGATCACCACACAATGGAGCAAAGCGTCGTGGAGCTTGCAGACATGAAGCCTGGAACAGCAGAGGCCCTTCAATCCACGGTTGTGCCAACCTTTTAACCTTCTCTAAGAGCAATCTAACCCTTCCCTCCCACAAAAGCCACTATTTTTCTTTTCATCAATGTGCCTATGTAGGAGTCTTTTCAATGCCCCTAATGTATCTACCCTGGCAGCACGTTCCAGAGACTCTCTGCAGAATTGTTACTTTTCTCAGTTTTTTTTATAGTTTACTTTTCTATGCTTTATGTATTTTATATAGTCCTCTATTATTGTGTAATTCTTCAAGTAAATGCAGTTGACAATGGACTCTTTGCTGCAGGGGATTCCTCATGTAGCAGCATATCTTGATGATATTTTGATTACGGAAGCCACGGAGGGGGAGCATTTGGCTAACTTAAAACAGCTGATGAAGAGACTCTCAGAATCAGAACTGAGGTTGACACGTGGAAAATGTGTCTTCCTGGCTCCGAGTGTGACCTACCTGGGACACAAGATTACAACTGAGGGGCTTTGCCCAGTGGAGGAAAAAGTGAGAGCTATAAAGGAGGCCCCAAGCCCCAGGAGCATCACTGAACTCAGATCGTTTTGGGGCATGGTGAATTATTATGGCAAGTTTCTTCCAGACCTCTCAAAGGTTTTAGCCCCACTGTATAAGCTGCTTCACAATAACACTGAGTGGCGGTGGGGTGAAGAGCAGGAGGAAGCTTTCAAGGAAGTGAAAGAACTCCTGCACTCAGTGAAGCTGCTCGTTCACTATGACCCAGACAAGGAGATCACCCTTTCTTGCGATGCTTCGTCCAATGGAGTCGGAGCAGTTCTCTCACACGTAATGGAGGACCGTTCAGAGAAGCCTATTGCTTTTGCTTCACATACCCTGACGGCTGCTGAGAAGGGATATTCACAGCTAGACAAAGAAGGTCTGGCCATTGTTTTGGCAGTCAAACATTTTCATCACTACCTCTATGGACATGCATTCATAATTTATACGGACCATAAACCACTGATGAGCCTTTTTAGGGAGACCAGATGCATCCCACCGCTAGCCTCAGCCAGGATACAGCGTTGGGCTCTCACATTGTCAGTCTAACAGTATACTATTGTGTACAGAGCAGGTGGAGATAATGCAAACACAAATGTGCTGAGTCGACTCCCTTTACCTGAGAAGCCTGTTACTACGTATGTGCCTCCAGAGACTGTTTTCATCGGAGAGGCTGTCCGCGACACCCGTAAAGGCAACCCAGATCAAACAATGGACAGAGAGGGACCCAGTCCTGTCTGAAGTCAAGATTTTTCTTTGACAAGTTTGGCCCAGAGTTGAGGAAGGAGAGGAACTGAGACCTTATGCCAAACACAAGAGCGAACTGAGTCTGCAGGATGGTTGCATTTTCTGGGGGGGGGGGGGGGGAGGGGCGAGGGTCATCGTGTCTCCCTCTGGCCGTTCATAGATTGTAGAGGAACTATATACAATGCATACTGGGAGTAAAAGAGTGGAAGTAAAGACCCCGCCAACCCCAGTAGTATTAACTTACTTTTAATAATACTCACATTACAACACTTCTCCCCCTATAAAATCCAACATTTCCCAAATATAGAAGAATTGGGAAATAAAAACAGTGGTATTATTTAGCAACAGGTTACCAATACAAAAACACCTAAAAAACATGGCAAATTCAACATTCAATCTAACAACAGAAGAAACTATCCAAACAAAGATTCAGTCTGTCAGGAGGTTTGTGAGGGTGCTGTGATCTATGCACGACTCCCGGTGACCCAGCAGGCACCGCTGGTGAGGATGTTTTGGGTGGATCTAGTGTTGGGGAGACGAGAGGGGTCTGTGTGTCCGCATGGAATGGTCTATCCTCTTCAGGGGACTCTGCCCCCTCTGCCAGTGTCTCTCCCTCTAGCAAAGTCACGGGTGGACATGCTTTCCTGGTATGCATTAAG
Organism: Hypanus sabinus; assembly: GCF_030144855.1. NCBI lineage: Eukaryota > Metazoa > Chordata > Chondrichthyes > Myliobatiformes > Dasyatidae > Hypanus > Hypanus sabinus. The sequence goes on from NC_082707.1 coordinate 85,560,630, forward strand.
TGGTCATTGCTCCTTAACTGTTTTGGATACTGAGCTTCTTTGAAATCTGTGACAGGCTATTCTCAGCATTATTGGGAGAAACGGCATCTGCAGGTTTGCCACCTAGCTTGGAACGCACTGAAGAAGGAACTTTGGTTTTTGAACTTTTGGATTTTGACTGTGGCTCAGAATAGACACAATTGCAAATTTTTCATAGAGTTCCTTGTTATAACTTGGAACTATCTGGAGTTCAACAGCAGGAAATCGCAATGCGTTTCGGAAAACCTCTTGTGCTTGAACAAAGGTCTTGTCTGTTAAATCACAGTCATTGATTTTGATGATACATTCAATCCCCTGCAGCAGGTTCTCTTTTCTTGAACAGCTGTTCTCTTCAATACCACAAATACTCAGGCCAAGAAATCTTCCACTCAGTGTAGAGTTAAAAGGCACAACATGGATTTCCAGGGGGCCACCGCCTCCAGAAAATTCTTCTTTCTTTGTCAAATCACTCAGAGTGCTTTCTGAATGCTTGTCTGGTGGTCCTGGAGGCTCTGTTCTTACATCGTCTGCGGGTGCCCCGTCTGCTACTGTTATGATTGCCTTCACATGCAGGTTCCTGTTAGCGGGATCATCAGGCTGAGATGCAACTTGCTGTAACTGGGCAGGTGGTACAAGAGCTGGGTCACTCACATTGCCATCGGCGACTTCGTCTGCACGCTGCACCTCATGCTCTTCCGTCACGTGTGCATATTTAAATTCATGCCAGTTGAGCCAGATTTTACTAAGCCAATTGCGGCCCAGAAGACTGGGCCCACTGCCCTTAGCTATCACCAGCCTGGCTTCAGCCTTCTGGGCCCCAGCCTAAATATCCAGATATAACACTCCTAAATGAGGTATGGACTGCCCAAACAGGTCCTGAGTTGGAGTTTAGATGGTCTGATGGGAGGCAGGTTGGATCCCCATGTCCTCCTGTAGGTCTCTTCACTAATGACCAATGCAGTAGCCCCTAAATCAATCTCGAACTTAATGTCCTTTCCCTTGACAGTGACTGTGGCATAATAGGGTTCAGGTGGTCCCTCGTCTGTTTCCAGCCCAAACATGTTGTGGGCACATGACGCCTCTTCGTCTGCTTCCCCTAGGTGGTGTGTGGCTGCCTGAGTCTGTTGAGCTTCCCCTGCCCATGCTTAACCTTACCCTTTATGCTCCTGCACTTCTTAACTAAATGTCCCTTCTTGCTACAAGCACGGCAGACTGCATCTTTGAACTTCCAAACATTTGCATAGTGCGTTCCTCCACACCGAAAACATTCCACCCACTTTGCCTGTTTACCGGTCTCCCTTCTGACTTGGAGCACTGCCGTCCACTACGACCCCCCCACCCCATATCCTTTCTGTATATCCTTGGCATTATTAACAGCCAACTCCATGCCTTGAGCAATTTCTAGGGCTGTCTTGATAGTCAACCGTGGGGTTTCCCCAAACAAGTGGCATTGTACGGCATCATTATTATTGCTGCATACTAATCTATCACGGAGCATGTAATCTGACACGGCTCTGAAACCGCAATGCTCCGACAGCTGCTGAAGCTTGGCCACAAAATCGCCCGCAAACTGACCTGGCTGTGAAACTTGAACGATCACCGAAAGCTTCGGATTGTGGTGGTTCCCCACAAGCATGACCAGTTCGTCGTATGGAATTTCTCCCGGTTTCTGTGGCGTAGCCAAGTTCCATATCAGCTTGTCTGTCTTTGCCCCACACACACCCAGGAGAATAGAGCGCTTCTTAACCTCCTCAGTGATTCCATTAGCACAGGAAAAGTGGCCCAACCTTTCCTCGTACTCCGGTCACTCCTCGATTTGCTTGTCGAACACACCGACCGTTCCAAATGCAGCCATCCGAACACAAGGCTCCTTGCCCGCTCACAGCACTTGATTAAAAACAGGGCCGACCAGTCCACAAAACCAGTTTACCTCGTCACCAGAAATATGTGGTAACTTCTACTTTACAAAAAGACCATTCGACAGTTGTGGTGAACTACATATACCTGTCTGGACATGCCCCCTGCTGACTGCTCCTGTGGCTCCTCCCACAGACCCCTGTATAAAGGCAATTGAGGCCTGAGCCCGGCTCTCAGTCTCCAGGATGTAGTATGGTGGTCAACCACTGCTTGTTCCTTCTTCCAGTCAATAAAAGCCGATATCTCGCCTTTACGTCTCAGAGAGAGTTATTGATGGTGCATCAATTTTATTGACTAGAAGTTTTAAAACATGGAAACCATTTTACATCCGGAAAGATTGGATTTGGACCCCCAAGACCCTGAAGCAGCTCTTGCCTTTGAACTCTGGCTTGCATGCTTCCAATCATACTTGGAGGAGGTTCATGCAATTGAACCCGCTGTTATGCACAGAATTATCCTCTCGAGGGTCACCCCAAAAGTTTAATCATTTATCACGGACCTGTCGACCCACGAAGGGGCACTGGACACCCTCAAAAGACAGTACCTGCGGCCGGTGAACACCATCTATGCAAGACATCGTTCAGCTACCCGACGACAACGGCCTGGAGAATCGGGTGCCGACCTTCTCCGAGCCCTACAGACACCCGTCTGAACTTGTGACTGCAAAACGCTCACAGCGGAACAGCATGCAGAGCTGCTAGTACGAGACGCCTTTGTTACATGAACGAGGTCAGTGTACGTGCGCCAGCGGCTGCTGGAAAAAGCCGATCTTACCTTACGCTCAGTGATCGAGACGGCTGACATGCTGGAGGCTGCTCTGCACAACGCTGACGCTGTCCAGTCGCGCGATCCCCCGCCGGTTCCCACGAGCGAATTCGCCAAAGCCGCTCTCAGTCGCGATTCCTCGAACTCCCCGAACCCGACCACGGCTGCGGCCAGGTGAAAGCCTGAGCTGTGTTATTCCTGCGGACTCGAAAAGCACCCCCGAAAATGCCGTCCGGCCCGAGAAGCGACCTGCTCCAGCTGCGGGAAGAAGGGCCATTTTGCCAAGGTCTGTAAGTCTAAACTAGAAGCGGGATCAGGCAGCGCTGCATGTGAGACATGGGGGCCGCCATCTTGCATGCCCGGATGTGGGCGGCCATCTTTGTCGACGTCAGCATGCCCCGCCCCCAACCCACCGGTGTTTACCAGGCACCAAGACGGCTCAACCTGGGCCACCGTAACCCTCGACCAAAGCGCCCCACACCAGCTTGCAAGGTCAATGATGGACATCCTGGTGGAGGGGCACAGGACTAGCTGCCTGTTTGACACAGCCAGCACTGAGAGTTTTATTGACCCGGACACAGTGCAACGCTGCGGACTCGTGACACGAGGCGTGTGGTGAACTACAACAGCTTGATAGCCAAAAGAGTATTTTTATCTGGGACGGCAAATGATATTTACAATACGGAGGCCTCCAGGTACCTGGTGCAGCATGGGTGGACAACAATGCATACTGGGAGTAAAAGAGCAGAAGTAAAGACCCTGCCAACCCCGGAAGTTTAAACTTACTTTTAATAATACTCACATTACAACAGTAGTAAAGCTGGTTCTGTATTTTTCTAGCTTTTCCGTTTTTCTGTAACGATTGTCCTACCACTATTTTAAAGGTTATGTGTTATCACTGGAGAGTTGTTAGCTTTTCACTCAGAGCAATATTTTTATAAGAAAAGACAACCACAACTTCTTTGCTTTCTCCTTTTTCTTCAGTTGTTTGCTCTTTATTGCTGTGACATTTCTCATTGCTGCAGTTACCTTGTGGCTATTGTTGTTTTGTTGCTTGTTGTGTTCTGTGTTGTTCCGCTGAGCACTGCGGGCGTGCAGAGTTGGCGCTGGAACCTGTGGCGACACATGCGGGCTGCCCCCAGGTGTGTTGGCTGTTAATGCAAGCAATGAATTTCACTGTTCACTTCGACGTACGTGTGATAAATAAATCTGAATCGGAATTATTCTTGACTTCTGAACCTCTAGATTGCAAAAAAACTGCAGGACACTACCTTTGCCACTCACCCCCCTCCATACTTTCCTACAATCATTTAAAATTATGCCCTCTTGTACTAGTCATTCTGTGGAATCATAATTGTAATCCTCAAAGAGTACCACAACTTTATCACAGGGTTTCAAGTCTCAATTACCCAGAGATCTATGTTGGCTGGAGTCAGGGCCTTGTGCTTTGGCTCTTGGTAATGTCACCTATGCCAAATAGGTCAAAGGGTGGAGGCCAGACTTAGAGTGGTCCACCAGTCCAGGTTTGTGGGTTCAGCTCAGGTTTAACAACAAAAATAGTTACTGAAACAGCCAATGGCAAATCCTTCTGTATCTGTGTGCGATGATATGGACAGACAGAGATGGAGGACCATCGTCGCTGCCCTAAATACCATCAGCGTAAAAGGCCATTGATATAATTGTAACTGCATGACCTTTTTTCCAAGCCTTCTGTGCATTTGATTCCTGGTCTTGCATCTAATGGTCCAACAGTATTCCTGCATGGTTCTTCTCCCAGTATTCCCTCCATAGACTTAACCTAGGTATGGTGCAGCCATCTATCTAGAAGCAAGGCTGGGCAGTTCTGGAAGGCGGTGGAAAAGGACCCCTCAACTCCCATCAAAATCTCTTTCTTTCTATGTCCTTTTATTCTAGAAGATTCGTGAGGGTAAAGGGAGAAGAGATTCATTCAGTCTACCCCTTCTATAGACCACATAAGTTTACATACTTCAATCATGTCCTCCCTTAACCTCCTCCACACCAGAGAAAACAGACACAGCCACTCCAGTGTCTCCTTATGACTGAAAGGGTCAATCCCTAACAACGTCCTGGTGAATCTCCTCTGCACACTTTCTGCAGTGACCACATCCAACAATATTTTGTATTCTCTTGTGTGTCGGCATAGTAGTGTAATGGTTAGCACAATACTTTGCAGTGCTCAGGGTTCAATATCTGCCACTCCCAGTAAGGAGTATGTACATTCTCCACATGACAGTGCGGGTTTCCTCTAAGTGCTCTGCCTTCCTCTCACATTTTTATTTGTTTTTTTCTCTCTCTCTCTGCCCATCACTCTGCCTGTTCTCAATCTCCCTCTGGTGCTTCCCCCCCCCCTCCACTTTCTTTCTCCCGAGCCCTCCCATCCCATGATCCTTTCCCTTCTCCAGCTCTGTATCACTTTCACCAATCACCTTTCCAGCTCTGAGCTTCATCCCACCCCCTCCGGTCTTCTCCTATCATTTCGCATTTCCCCCTCCCCCCACTACTTTCAAATCTCTTACTATCTTTCCTTTCGGTTAGTCCTGACAAAGGCTCTCGGCCCGAAATGTCGACAGTGCTTCTCCTTACAGACGCTGCCTGGCCTGCTGTGTTCCAGCAGCATATTGTGTGTGTTGTTTGAATTTCCAGCATCTGCAGATTTCCTCCTGTTTGCTCATTGGGTATACTTAAGGCAGAGATTGATAGGTTTTTGACTAATTGGGGCACTAAGGAATATGGGGGAAGGCAGGAGGTTGGAGCTGAGAGGGAAATAGGTCAGGCATGATGAAATGGTGCAGCAGACTCAATGGGCCAAATGGCCTACTTCTGCTCCTATATCTTATGGTCTTATGGTTTCATATGTATGGTGTTTGATGATCTGTGAGGACTTGGTGGGCCAAAGGTTGTGATTCTGTGCTGTATGGCTCCATGACTGCAAATCTCTCCTCCACCTTCCCTGATCCAAGGAGATAGATCACAATTACTCTCTTCCTTCCGTCAGAAGTAGAGAAAATGCAGGATCATCGGGACTATCGTGTTGAGATTTGAGACGCAACAGACAGTGGCGGGAATTGAACCTGGGTCACTAGAGCTGTAATGGTGTTACACTAATCACCACACTACTGTGCTGCCCCACAGTTGGACATGCTGCGAGTTCTTGCTCTAAAAAATGCAGGAATATAAGATCATTAGGAGAGTGATAACAGTCCTTTCCCCAGGGTAGGGAAGCCTAAAATTGGCAGGTGAGAGGGGGAAGATTTAAAAGAGACCTGTCGGATAACCACCTTCAGAGAGAGCAGGGGTTCCCAACCTTTTAAATGCCATGGATCAACGCCATGAAGCAAGGGGTCCATGGACCCCAGGTTGGGAACCCTGACATAGAGAATTGTAGGTATATGGAATGAGCTGCCAGAATAGGATTTTATTTAGATATTTAAACAGTAACATGGATAGTAAAGGTTTTGAGGGCTATGGACCAATGCAGACAATTGGGACTTGCTCAGGCAGACAGCTCGGTCAGCAAGCACGAGCCGAGCAGAAGGGGCTGTTTCCGTGCTGTATAACCCTTTGAGTGACTGACTCTGCCCCTATTTTCTTACGTATGTTCTCCTGTACCTAACGACTTTCGTGAGTAATGCTAATTTCTCAGCACGGGCATGGTTTTGAAAGAAGTCGAACTTTTGAAAGAAGTGGCGTCGTTAGGCACCTAATGGGAGGAGCCAACCATGAATCTTACTATCACCCAATGAGATCACAGATAAGAAGAGATATATTATACTTTATTAAATATTCATGGGATAGATTTTCAATAAATGTCATTATTGATTAAGCCCATTAAAGCAGTTGGATAACAATCATGAAGAATTAAGAATACGTATAGCTATGAAGGAGGTGGCACTTTGAGAAATATTCGGTCTCATTTATTACCAAGCAGGGAACTTCTCCGAGTGCACCGACTCATGACAGTAGGTGATGCGCAATGATAGGGATTACTATGGTACTCTTTTTCACACCATGGACTTGAATTTCGAGATTTTTTGATTTTCTTGGACAACCTTTTTCAGAGAAATTTGTTGTTCCACCTATCACCCTCCCTGCTTTCTCTGCTACCTAGACTAAACTGCTCCTTCCCTTTCTCATTTCTGATGAGGTTTCTCAGACCTGAAACACTTTTCGTTCCAGAAGCACACAGATTGGTTCCAGCCATGTAATAACAACTTTTAAATGAAACAAGACAGAAACGTGTATCAGAAAGGTTTAGATGTATATGGGGCAAGTGGGACTAGCTTGGACAGAAATTGAGCCAAAGGCCCTGTTCCAGGCTCTGTGACTCTGTGATTCTATTACTCGAAAAGACATTGCGAGCATTGACAGAACTTCCTGTTTTTATTTCAGCTACTGTTTTTATTTTAATTTTCAAGAAAGGTTGTGATAAGATACAGAAAAGATCCACAAAGATATTGCTGGGACTAGAGATTTTTCAGTTATAAGGAGAGGGGGCTGACAGTTATGTATAGAATTTTAAGGGCACACATGAAGGTTAGTCACAGTCCTTTTCCCAGGGTAAGGGAGAGTTTTAAGGTGAGGAGAATAATTTAAAGAGCACCTGGGGAGCAGGTTTTTCACAGAGAGTGTGGTGAATTCATGGAGCGACCAGAGCAATACAATAAACCACATTCCTGGTCTCACCCCATATCCTATGACAAATCCCTCGAACGTAGAGTACTTCTAGAGATTTTACCTTAGGCTTATGATGACACAGAAGGTCGTCCATTAAGTGCATGGTTCCCCCCCCCCCCCCAGGGACAGCAGTCCATTCATCCCATACGCTTCACCCTTGTCTTTCATCGCCTCACACACCTCTGGCATTCTTCTTTGAACCCTTTTATTGCCATTTACTGACGACTGAATTCTCTGAGGTAAAGGTTGACTGATGTACAGCAGAAAATGACTGTGCTGTGCAGCAATGCTCTGATACATACACAGCCGATGTAATGTACGATACTTTTCCACAATTATTGCAGCACTGTCGCCCCGCAGCAAAAATCTCACGCAAGCGCTCTCGGCTGAAACACACAACGGAAGCGCGCCTGGCAGGAACACACGGCGCGCGCGCCCGGCAGGAACACACGGCGCGCGCCCGGCAGGGACACAGAGCGCAAAAGCGCCCGGGAGGAACACACGGCGCGCGCGCCCGGCAGGGACACAGAGCGCAAAAGCGCCCGGCAGGAACACACGGCGCAAGCGCGCCCGGCAGGAACACACGGCGCAAGCGCGCCCGGCAGGGACACAGAGCGCAAAAGCGCCCGGGAGGAACACACGGCGCGCGCGCCCGGCAGGGACACAGAGCGCAAAAGCGCCCGGCAGGAACACACGGCGCAAGCGCGCCCGGCAGGAACACACGGCGCAAGCGCGCCCGGCAGGAACACACGGCGCAAGCGCGCCCGGCAGGAACACACGGCGCAAGCGCGCCCGGCAGGAACACAGAGCGCAAGCGCGCCCGGCAGGAACACAGAGCGAAGCGCGCCCGGCAGAAGCACTGTTTCCAGTAACCTTAAATTTAAGCTATGAAGCTACCGAATAACACATAAAAATACACAGCCTAGATAAAGTAGATATAATGTATGCCGGCTAGAATCCGGTTCCGGGGGAGGAGCTAGTCTGGACCGCGCGCTGTCTTTTCCCGCCCGCTGCCGTTATCCGCGCGCTGTTTTTTCCCGTCCGCTGCCGTTATCCGCGCGCTGCCTTTTCCCGCCCGCTGCCGTTATCCGCGCGCTGCCTTTTCCCGCCCGCTGCCGTTATCCGCGCGCAGTCTTTTCCCGCCCGCTGCCGTTATCCGCGCGCTGCCTTTTCCCGCCCGCTGCCGTTATCCGCGCGCTGTCTTTTCCGCCCGCTGCCTTTTCCCGCCCGCTGCCGTTATCCGCGCGCTGCCTTTTCCCGCCCGCTGCCGTTATCCGCGCGCTGCCTTTTCCCGCCCGCTGCCGTTATCCGCGCGCTGCCTTTTCCCGCCCGCTGCCGTTATCCGCGCGCTGCCTTTTCCCGCCCGCTGCCGTTATCCGCGCGCTGTCTTTTCCCGCCCGCTGCCGTTATCCGCGCGCTGCCTTTTCCCGCCCGCTGCCGTTATCCGCGCGCTGTCTTTTCCCGCCCGCTGCCGTTATCCGCGCGCTGCCTTTTCCCGCCCGCTGCCGTTATCCGCGCGCTGTCTTTTCCGCCCGCTGCCTTTTCCCGCCCGCTGCCGTTATCCGCGCGCTGCCTTTTCCCGCCCGCTGCCGTTATCCGCGCGCTGCCTTTTCCCGCCCGCTGCCGTTATCCGCGCGCTGCCTTTTCCCGCCCGCTGCCGTTATCCGCGCGCTGCCTTTTCCCGCCCGCTGCCGTTATCCGCGCGCTGTCTTTTCCCGCCCGCTGCCGTTATCCGCGCGCTGCCTTTTCCCGCCCGCTGCCGTTATCCGCGCGCTGTCTTTTCCCGCCCGCTGCCGTTATCCGCGCGCTGCCTTTTCCCGCCCGCTGCCGTTATCCGCGCGCTGTCTTTTCCGTAACGGTGAAAACACTGTTACCTAAATCAGGTAACTCATGTAGGTCTCTGGTAACAGCGAGTTGACGTAAAGCAACGTTAGAAAAATGGGGGACACCTGTACTGTAGCTTTCTATGTCCGTCTGTTCATTTTGTCTTGTATCCTCACTTCATCTCCTTGGTGCAGTTCAGGTGATAGACCAGAACATCTGTCAAAGTCTGTTTTCTGCTTTGCTTTGTGTTCATCTTTCCATCTTTTCACTTGTTCACCTCTCTCTGTTCGCAGGAGGCTCTCACCTATTGGCAGATTGGATCTCAAACGGTGTGGCATCAAGAGCTGAGCAGGTGAAATCCACATTCAAGTGTAGTACTACGGTAGGCTAACAAAGCTTTATTAAAATCACTTCCACTATCTTTTACTTTGTGTATTAGTTTCTTGATAATTCCTATCGACTTCTCAACTAATCCATTTGATTGAGGGAAAAATGGACTAGATGTTGTATGAACAAAGCCCCATTCATGAGCAAAATATCTCATACATTCACCATTGAATTGTAGACCATTGTCTGTGAAAACTTCATCAGGTATACTATGTCTGGAAAAAACTGTTTTCTTGCATGTAATTATGTTCTCTGCTGTTGTTCTCAAAACCACACACTTCAGGATACAATGAGTAGTAATCTGTTATTAATAGATAATCTTTGTTGTCAGTTACAAAAAGATCAACGTCTACCTTCTGATAAGGTCTCTGAGGACTAGGGTGTGGATGCAGTGGCTCCTTCAGGTTGCTAGGTTGGTATTTAAAGCATATTCCACAAGAAGACACCAATTCTGCAATTTCTTGATTCATCCTGGGCCAAAACATCACTTCGCGCACCCTTCTCTTACACGTTTCAATACCTAGGTGGCCTTCATGAATTTTCCCAAGCATTTCTTTTCGGAGAGTTTTAGGTATCACAATTCTACTACCTTTGGACAATATCCCATGCACACCAGACAGTTCTGATCTATGGTTCCAATAATCTTGTAGTAGTGAGGTACAGTCATGCCTATTATCCGGCCATCCATCCATCACCACTTGTATTACCTGACTGCGAATTATGTCCTTCTCTGTCTCAAGACGCAGCAGTTCCAACTTTCCGGGAGCAACAGGTACAGTCTCTATGATCATATCAACAAATGCCTGAACATCAACAGCGTCCCCGTGACTGTGTTTTGTTGTTGGATCCACAGCGCTAGAAAGTGTGTCAGCCGTGTACATGAATTTTCCAGGTGTGTATGACACGTTCAATGCGTATCTTTGCAATTTGTTCATCGTTCGCTGAATTTGCAAAGGACAGTCATTTAAAGGTTTGTTAAACAATGCAATCAGAGGCTTATGCTCAGTTTCAACATCAATAGATTGCCCTGACACAAACTGATGAAATCTCTCACAAGCAAACATAATGCTGAGCAATTCTGTTTCAATTTGGGCATACCTTGTTTCTGGATTGGATAATGCACGAGATGTGTATGCCACTGGTAGCCATTCCTGCTCATGTTTCTGGAGTAATACTGCCCCTAAGCCTGCTTGAGATGCATCACATGAGATTCTGATGGGTCTGTCAGCGTCATCGAATTTCAACACAGGTTCTTTGGCGAGCACTTTCTTGAGATTTTGCCATGCCTTCTGTTCATGATTCCAGCTCCATTTGTTTTTCTTTTCTGTTAGCTGCCTAGTAGACCATTCCCATAAACCTTTAAACATCCTTTTTATATTGTGGTCTTAGCATGTTCTTCAGTGGATCAGGACGCACACCCTCTTTGCTGATGATATCACCCACAAAGGTAAGTTAAATCACTCCTAGCTGAAATTTGTCTTTATTCAAGTTCAGGCTTGCCTTGCGTGTTGCCCCTAAGACTTGTCTTCAGTCTGGCGTCATGCTCTTCATTAGATAATCTCCAAACAATAACATCATCCATGGAAGTATCCTCACCCTCAATGTACTCATAGAGCATGTGAATGGTTTTATGGTACACTTCAGGAGCTGATGCCATTCCAAGGTTAAGTTCTCTTTCCCAATCATTTTTAATCTTATAAAAGGCCTCTGAATGTATTTTCATAATTATATTGTACACATTTGATATTACCCCTTTCTGAAAAGGATTTAGTTCTAACAATTTCTTCAAAATACCCAAAGAAACAAGATTTGGAAAGGTAGGAAGTCCAGTGTTTAAAAAATTCCTAATCTGTAAATATCTAAAATAAATGAGATCTAGGCAAATTATATTTATTAGATAATTGTTCAAAAGACATTAAAAAATTATCCAAAAATAAATCAGAAAATCATGGTATACCTTCAGTCTTCCAAGCTGAATAAGCTTGGTCCATAATAGAGGGATGATAAAAGAAATTGGATACAATAGGAATTGCTAAAACAAACTGATTCAACCCAAACAATTTCTGAAATTGAGACCATATATGTAAAGTGTACTTAACTATCGGATTGTCAATTCGTTTATGCAATTTAGAAAGAGCAAAGGGACGAGAAGTCCATAAAATAGAACCCAAAGGAAATCCTTGTACAGATTTAGTTTCCAGATTTACCCAATGAGGGCTAGGAGATAAATCCAAATCCCTTAGCCAACAATTCAAATATCGAATATTAATTGCCCAATAATAAAATCTAAAATTAGGCAATGCCAATCCACCTTCCTTCTTTGACTTCTGTAAATATCTTTTACCCAATCTAGGATTTTTATTCTGCCATATATATGAGGAAATTTTTGAATCAACATTGTCAAAAAAGGATTTTGGAATAAAAATTGGTACAGCTTGAAATATATATAAGAACTTGGGTAAAATAATCATCTTAATAGCATTAATCCGACCTATCAGAGATAAAGACAATGGTGACCATTTAGTAAACAAACATTTAATCTGATCAATTAAGGGTAAAAAATTAACCTTGAATAACTCCTTTATGATTTTTTGTAATTTTAATCCCTAGATATATAAAAAAAGTCTTTAACTAATTTAAAAGGTAAATTTCCATAAATTGGAACTTGTCTCTTTAAGGGGAACAATTCACTCTTATTAAGATTCAATTTATACCTGGAAAAATTACTAAACTGAGCTAATAGTGATATAACTGCAGGAATGGATTTCTCAGGATCAGAAATGTCTAATAACAGATCATCTGCATATAATGATAACTTATGTATATCTATCCCTCGAGGAATGCCAAAAATGTTAGGTGATTCTCTAATAGCAATTGCCAAAGGTTCCAGAGCAATATCAAATAATAAAGGACTAAGAGGACAGCCTTGCCTGATACCCCGAAATAAAGGAAAAAAGGGAGATCTTTGATTATTAGTAAAAACCGAGGCTGCTGGAGTATGATATATCAATTTAATCCAGGATATAAATGTCGGACTAAAATTAAACTTCTCAAGCACAGTAAATAAATATGGCCATTCAACTCTATCAAATGCTTTCTCCACATCTAATGAAGTGACACATTCTGAGGTACTGCGTGAGGGAGTATAAACAATATTCAATAATCTCCTAATATTGAAAAAAGAATAACAATTTTTAATAAAACCAGTTTGATCCTCCGAGATAATTTGAGGTAATACCTTCTCCAGCCTGGTCACCAATAACTTGGAAAAGATCTTGGAATCTACATTCAATAGAGATATTGGTCTATAGGATGCACAGTCAATAGGGTCTTTATCTTTTTTCAATATTAAAGAAATGGAAGCTCTATAAAAAGATTGTGGTAGTTTACCTAGTCTAATTGCTTCTTCAAAAACCCTGCATAACCAAGGAGAAAGAGTAGAGGAAAAAACTTTAAAAATTCCACTGTATACCCATCTGGACCTGGTGCTTTCCCGGAATTCATAGAGGAAATAACACCTTTAATTTCTGCATCCATAATAGGAGTTTCTAATACTAAAAGTTCTTCAGATGATAATTTTGGAAAATTCAATTTTCCTACACAATCATGCGTGGTATTATGATCATGAGGAAATTCATAATGATACAGGGAGGTATAAAAATCTTGAAAAGATTTATTTATCTCATCATGATTAACTGTCAGTTCACCATTCTGTTGGCGAATCTTAATAATTTGACGTTTAACTGAAGCATTCTTCAATTGGTTAGCTAACAGTTTACCCGATTTATCACTATGTATATAAAAATCACTTCTGGTTTTCATTAATTGATTTTCAATCGAAGATGTAAGTAATAAACTGTGTTCCATTTGAAGCTCAACCCTTTGTTTATGAAGCTCCTTACTAGGAGCAATCAAATATTTCTTGTCAATTTCTTTGATCTTATCAACCAATAAAAGAGTTTTCTTCTTAATACGTTTTAGACAATAGACAATAGGTGCAGAAGTAGACCATTCAGCCCCTCGAGTCTGCACCGCCATTCTGAGATCATGGCTGATCATGCACTATCAATACCCAGTCCCTGCCTTGAACCTTTTGTCAATACCCAGTCCCTTTTCTCACGTATATATGCTCTAAGAGTGTCCCAAAGTGTTCCACAGGAGATTTCATCCGTGGAATTAGTTGAAAAGATCAATCTGTTCCTTTATAAATTTAAAGAAATCCGGATCTTGTAGTAAGGTAGAATCAAATCGCCATTGCTTAGTACTGGGAGCTGTGTCCATTAATTTAATAGAAAGTTTCATTGGAGCATGATCAGAGATGGCTATAACGTCATAATTACAGCCAATTACAGATGGAATAAAATGAGAGTCAATGAAAAGTAGTCAATTCTTGAGTAAGAATGATAGACATGTGAGAAAAATGAAAACTCTTTGACCTTAGGATGTAGAAATCTCCAAATACTGAAAATTCCAGTATTAGTCAAAAAAGAATTGATATAAGTGGCCAACGTATTTGGTAAAGTCTGAATGGATATAGATCTATCCAGCAAAGGATTTAAACAACAATTGAAGTCGTCAGCCATTATTAACATATATTCATTTAGATCAGGTAGAGAAGTAAATAAAGACTTAAAGAAATCAGGATAATCTATGTTTGGAGCGTAAACATTAACCATAGCAAATTTCTTATTGAAAAGTAACCCAGTAATTAACAAAAATCTACCATTCAGATCCAAAATATTATCGTGTTGAACAAATGTAATAGAGGAGTCAATAAAAATTGAAACTCCTTTTACTTTGGCATTCAAATTTGAATGGTACTGTTGACCCCGCCATAACCTAAAAAAATGTTGATTTTCCTCTTTCCTCACATGAGTTTCTTGTCCAAAAATAATATGCGCTTTCAGTCTTTGGAATACTTTAAAAATCTTTTTCTGTTTAATTGGATGGTTTAAGCCATTAGTATTCCAAGAGGCAAAATTAATGGACTGAGCCATATTTCTAAAATCAACCCTTTGGTATATAAAGACTTAACCAAAGTATGAACTCATGTACCCGGAAGAGGAACAAAAATAAGTGGAGGAACCGGAAACGACAACACATCGGACATTTCAGTAGTTTGAAATCAGCCCAAATGAAAAAACTAGAAAAACTAATAAAAAGACCTATAGAATTAGAAAGAAACCCCCCCCCCACCCACCACCCACAAAAAAGAGACCCTCCTGACCCTAAGGAGGCAAGGAAAAAAAAGCGTGACACGAAATCTACCCCCATGTCTCGAGAAGGCGACTCCAAATATATAAAGGAGAAAAAACGTCTTCCCAAAATCCTAAAAAGTAATTAACACAATGCTAAAACAGACTTCTTAATATAATTGCTAGTAAAAAGAAAACATAAAGAATACAAACTCTGGTAACTTATAAATCGGGTTAAAACCTGAAGAAATAAAAGTTAGGATGTGATAAGAAAGTCATTATAGGAAGAAGAAGACAAAAAAATGGCCAAATCAAAAAGAAAGCAAGAAGTATTTTAAAAAAGAAACCGCCATCTTAGTTACACAAAAAAATGAAAAAAAGATATCAAAATGTTAAAAAAATTCACCTTCAGAGAATTAATAATAATGACCAAAAAATGAAATACAATGGTTAAAGTAAATAAATTAAAAAGATTAGTACGTCGATAAAGAAAAGCTTTAATAGGAGTATAGAATGTAGAGTAAACCTACACCAATAACCAGAAACAAAATCTAGTTTTGGAAACAAAGATTATCTTGTAATGATCAAAACCATACATATATTAGAGACGAGAAACTGAAGCAATAGGATAACTCTCATCCAGAAAGCTTCTAGCATCAGATGTGGAGAGAAAAACGTCATGGTGTATTCGAAGGCGAGATTCTAAGTTTCGCAGGGTATAAAAGTGCTGGTTTTAGGTTTTTCTCGTAACATATAGACATCAAAGGTTTAAACGCGAGCCACGCCTTCATCACTTCCGGGCTAAAATCCTCCGCAAGCTGGAATTGGAATTCTTGCAATTTAACCATCCCTAAACGACAAGCTAAACGAATAAGGTGCTCTTTAACATGCACATAGTGAAATTGAACAATTACAACAGGTGAATTAGATGAAGAACTTGGTGATCGGCGGATAATTGGGCACGATCAAGTAATGGAGGACTACCTGGGAAAACAGAAGGGAACGCATCCTTTAAAAGTTGAGTGAAATCCTTCCAGGGGTCTCCTTGTTCGATACCTTCCGGGAGACCAAGTATGTGTAAGTTCTGTCTTCTAGATGGATTTTCAAAATCGACACACATGGCTTTAAGTATTTCCAACTGCTTAATCGCCAAAGATAATTTCTACTCCAGATTCTCGATTTTCAAGTCTCGCTTCAGAGTGTCCTCTTGCAGAGTTGCGAATAAAGTTTGATGCTTATGACCAATCTTATCCAGAGAATCCTGGAAAGCCTTTAAATCTTCTTTGAAAGTTTGTCATTGTTCTTCAGATTTTTCATTTAAGAGCTCCAAAAACATATCATAAGTCAATTCAGTACATTTAGGATCAGTCTTTTTTTCTTTCCATTACTGTTAGAATCTTCCCCAGGGTCTCGCCCTTTAGATCCTAAAGCCATTTCTGTACTCATTTCTTCAGAATTCATAGTACACTCTTAAAGATAAGTCTAAGAAAGTAACAAGAATCTTCTGGTGTAGGTAAAAATAATTTAAATAAGGGTGATCATAGGTTAAAAAAGTAAAGGTTATGGAGCGAATCTAAAATAGTGCTCACTCCATGAACGTCTCCTGGTGACCTGGTTTATCTAGTTTAAGTTGCCAGAATCTAGAGGATGCATCTAATTTACTAAAGTCTCCTGGAAATCCCACATCTTACACCCAGAACAGAACACTGGCTCTGTAAACATACTGCCTAATCTCTCTGAAGTTACTACAGAATAAGAAATAAGGAATTAACTTACCTACTTACCTTGCCTCTGCCTGTTCTCGCCAAAGCCTTGTTGAGCGAGGCCTTACAACACTGCCTCAGTCGACTCCGATGACCGCACACACGATGACTGCTCTGCTAGGAGGTACCTCTCTTTTATAGAGACTGGGTTTTATAGAGATGCCCCATGTGTCTTATTTGTTATACTGTATTGTCTAATGAAGCCATGAAACTGTCAAGATTGCAGGAACACTTTCGTAAAAGGCACCCTGAAAAAGCTACTTGTGGTATTACCCAGTTCCAGATGGTGAAAGAAGCATTTGAAAAGTGTTGATGCCAAGAAAGCTAAAAATGATCTTTTTCTTAATGGTGTCATTGCTTCTTATAACATTACAAAAATATTTGCGAAGTGTGGAAAATCTCACACAATCAGTGAAAGATTAATAATGCCTGCTGTATCAGAAGTGCTCATCACTATTCGCAAAATGGATACCAGTATTTTAAAATCAAATCCTTTGAGTAGTAACTCTGCAGCTTATCATATTGAGGAAATGAGTGAAGACATTGAGTATCAACTATGCACAGAGCTACAAAACACAGAATTTGGGATCCACCTGGATTAGTCAACTGTGCAAGACAACAAGGTGTTGCTCATAGCATATGTACAGTTTGTCAAAAGTGGATTCTTTCCTCCAATCGCCATAAAATTATGCCCTCTTGTACTAGCCATTTGCTCTCAGGAAATAAGTCACTGGCTAGCCATTCGATCTATGCCCCTTTTCATCTTGTACACCTCCTCAAGACATTTCTCATCCTTTATCATCCTCTATTGCTCCAAAGAGAAAAGCCCTAAATCACTCATCCTATCTTCATAAGATGTGCTCCCTAAACCAGGTAGCATCCTGGTAAATTTCTTTTGCACCCTCTCTAAAGCTTTCAATTCCATCCTACAATGAGGTGAGCAGAACCAAACACGATACTCCTAAGGTAGTCTAACCAGAGATTTATAAAGGTGTAACATTTTCTCACTTCTCTTGAACTCAATCCCCCACCATTTGAAGACCAGCACACCATACATTTTCTTAACCGCCCAATCAACTTGCATGACAACTTTAAGGATCTTTGGATGTGCCCTCCTATTTCCCTGTTCCTCCACACCGAAAAAAATTGCCATTTTCACTGTATTCGCCTTCAAGTTCAACCGTCTAAAGTGAATCATTTAATACTTTTCCAGGGTGAACTCTTATCTGCCACTCAGCCCAGCTGTGCATCCTATCAATGTGTCATTTAATCCTACAGCAACCTTCTACCCTATCTTCAACACCATCAACCTCTGAAGTCCCATTAAATGTTCTCAGTGACTCTGCTTCCTCCACTCTCCAGCAGTCTTTTCCAAGTACTCACCGCTATCTGGGTGAAAAAGGACCCCTCAACTCCCATCAAAATCTCTTTCTTTCTATGTCCTTTTATTCCAGAGGAAGGGGGAAGAGATTTGTTCAGTCTACCCCTATATAGCCCACATATGTTTGCATACTTCAATCATGTCCTCGCTTAACCTCCTCCACACCAGAGAAGACAGACACATCCACTCCAGTGTCTCCTTATGACTGAAAGGATCAATCCCTAACAACGTCCTGGTGAATCTCCTCTGCACACTTTCTACAGTGACCACATCCAACAATATTTTGTATTCTCTTGTGTAGTAGCATGGTAGCATAACGGTTAGCACAATACCTTACAGTGCTCGGGGTTCGATACCTGCCACTCCCAGTAAGGAGTATGTACGTTCTCCCCATGACAGTGTGGGTTTTCTCTAAGTTCTCTGCCTTCCTGTCACATTCCAAGTACATATGGGTTAGGGTTAGGATTAGTAAACTGTGGTCTTGCTGGGTCATGCTACCCCAGCATGTCCTCAGTCAAAACAACCCTTTACTCCAACCCTCCATCTTCCATTACCACACACAAAATACTGGTGGAACACAGCAGGCCAGGCAGCATCTATAAAGAGAAGCACTGTCGACATTTCGGGCCGAGACCCTTTGTCAGGACTAACTGAAAGGAAAGATAGTAAGAGATTTGAAAGTAGTGGGGGGAGGGGAATGCAAAATGATAGAAGACTGGAGGGGATGGGATGAAGCTAAGAGCTGGAAAGGTGATTGGTGAAAGTGATACAGATCTGGAGAAGGGAAAGGATCATGGGATGGGAGGCCTCGGGAGAAAGACGGGGGGAGGGGTGGATAAGCACCAGAGGGAGATGGAGAACAGGCAGAGGGATGGGCAGAGAGAGAGAAAAAAAACAAACAACTAAATATGTCAGGGATGGGGTAAAAAGGGGAGGAGGGGCATTAACAAGTTAGAGAAGTCAATGTTCATGCCATCAGGTTGGAGGCTACCCAGCCGGTATATAAGGTGTTGTTCCTCCAGCCTGAGTTTGGATTCATTTTGACAGTCAAGGCCACGGATAGACATATCAGAATGGGAATGGGATGTAGAATTAAAATGTGTGGTCACTGGGAGATCCTGATTTCTCTGGCGGACCGAGCATAGATGTTCAGTGAAACAATCTCCCAGTCTGCGTCAGGTCTCACCAATATATAAAAGGCCACACCGGGAGCACCGGACACAGTATACCACACCAGCCGACTCACAGGTGAAGTATCGCCTCACCTGGAAGGACTGTCTGGGGCCCTGAATGGTGGTGAGGGAGGAAGTGTAAGGGCAGGTGTAGCACTTGTTCCGCTTAACAGGATAAGTGCCAGGCGGGAGATCGGTGGGAAGGGATGGGGGGGGCGCAAGTGGACAACGGAGTTGCTTAGGGAGCGATCCCTATGGAAAGCAGAAAGAGGGGAGGAGGGAAAGATGTGCTTTCCCGTTGGAGGTGAAGGAAGTTATGGAAAATTATAATTTGAACCTGGAGGCTGGTGGAGTTGTAGGTGAGGACAAGGGGAACCCTATCCCAAGTGGGGTGGCAGGCGGATGGGGTGAGGGCAGATGTGCAGGAAATGGGAGAGATGTGTTTGAGAGCAGA
Source organism: Hypanus sabinus (assembly GCF_030144855.1). Taxonomy (NCBI): domain Eukaryota; kingdom Metazoa; phylum Chordata; class Chondrichthyes; order Myliobatiformes; family Dasyatidae; genus Hypanus; species Hypanus sabinus. The sequence goes on from NC_082707.1 coordinate 85,580,201, forward strand.
GTTGATGGTGGAAGAAGGGAAGCCCCTTTGTTTAAAAAAGGAAGACATCTCCTTCATCCTGGAATGAAAAGCCTCATCATGAGAGCAGATGCGGTGGAGACGGAGGAATTGTGAGAAGGTGATAGCATTTTTGCAAGAGACAGGATGGGAAGAATAGTTCAGGTAGCTGTGGGAGTCTTGTAGGCTTATAGTAGATATCAGTTGATAAGCTGTCTCCAGAGATGGAGACAGAAAGATCAAGAAAGGGGAGGGAGGTGTCGGAAATGGACCAGGTAAATTTGAGGGCAGGGTGAAAGTTGGAGGCAAAGTTAACGAAGTCAATGAGCACAGCACGCACGCAGGAGGCAGCTGCAATGCAGTTGTTGATGTAGTGAAGGAAAAGAGGGGGATGGATACCCGTATAGACTTGGAACATGGACTGTTCCACAAAGCCAACAAAAAGGCAAGCATAACTGGGACCCATGCAGGTGCCCATGGCTACGCCCTTGGTTTGGAGGAAGTGGGAGGAGCCAAAGGAGAAATTATTGAAAGTAGGAACTAATTCCACTAGTTGGAGGAGAGTGGTGGTAGAGGAGAATTGGTTAGGTCTGGAATCCAAGAAGAAGCGAAGAGCTTTGAGACCGTCCCGGTGGGGGACGGAGATATATAGGAACTGGATGTCCAAGGTGAAAATAAGGCGGTGGAGACCAGGGAACTTAAAATCATTGAAAAAATTCAGTGTGAGAAGTGTCACGAATATAGGTGGGAAGAGATTGAACAAGGGGGAATAAGACAGTGTCAAGGTATGCAGAAATGAGTTTGGTGGGGCAGGAGCAAGCTGAGATGATAGGTTTACCAGGACAGGCAGGTTTGTGGATCTTGGGTAGGAGGTAGAAAGGGGAAGTGCGGGGTGTGGGAACTATGAGATTGGTGGCAGTGGATGGGAGATCCCCAGAGCTGATAAGGTTGGTGATGGGATAAGAGACAGTGGCCTGGTGCTCCTTAGTGGGGTCATGATCAAGGGGTAAATAAGAGGAAGTATCAGAGAGTTGTTGCTGTGCCTCGGCCAGGTAGAGATCAGTACGCCAGACAACAACAACTCCCCCTTTATCAGCGGGTTTCATAGTGAGGTTGGGATTGGTGTGGAGAGAGCAGAGTGTTCGGAAAGAGTTAGGTTGGAATTGGAACAGGGTGTGGTGAAATCGAGACAGTTGATGTCCCGTCGGCAATTAGCAATAAAGACCTAGGAGAAGCAGACAAAGAGGCAGCGTCTGCCTACAACATGTTTGGGGTGGAAACAGTTGAGGGACCATCTGAACCCTATTATGCCACAGTCACTGTCAAGGGAAAGGACATTAAGTGCGAGATTGATTCAGGGGCTACTGCATCGTTTATTAGTGAAGAGACCTACAGGAGGACATGGGGATCCAACCTGCCTCCCATCAGACTATCTAAACTCCAACTCAGGACCTGTTTGGGCAGTCCATACCTCATTTAGGAGTGTTATATCTGGATATTTAGGCTGGGGCCCAGAAGGCTGAAGCCAGGCTGGTGATAGCTAAGGGCAGTGGGCCCAGTCTTCTGGGCCGCAATTGGCTTAGTAAAATCTGGCTCAACTGGCATGAATTTAAATATGCACACGTGACGGAAGAGCATGAGGTGCAGCGTGCAGACGAAGTCGCCGATGGCAATGTGAGTGACCCAGCTCTTGTACCACCTGCCCAGTTACAGCAAGTTGCATCTCAGCCTGATGATCCCGCTAACAGGAACCTGCATGTGAAGGCAATCATAACAGTAGCAGACGGGGCACCCGCAGACGATGTAAGAACAGAGCCTCCAGGACCACCAGACAAGCATTCAGAAAGCACTCTGAGTGATTTGACAAAGAAAGAAGAATTTTCTGGAGGCGGTGGCCCCCTGGAAATCCATGTTGTGCCTTTTAACTCTACACTGAGTGGAAGATTTCTTGGCCTGAGTATTTGTGGTATTGAAGAGAACAGCTGTTCAAGAAAAGAGAACCTGCTGCAGGGGATTGAATGTATCATCAAAATCAATGACTGTGATTTAACAGACAAGACCTTTGTTCAAGCACAAGAGGTTTTCCGAAACGCATTGCGATTTCCTGCTGTTGAACTCCAGATAGTTCCAAGTTATAACAAGGAACTCCAAGAAAAATTTGCAATTGGGTCTATTCTGAGTCACAGTCAAAAATCAAAAGTTCAAAAAATAAAGTTCCTTATTCAGTGCGTTCCAAGATAGGTGGCAAACCAGCAGATGCCGTTTCTCCCAATAATGCTGAGAATAGCCTGCCACAGATTTCAAAGAAGCTCAGTAGTCCAAAACAATTAAGGAGCAATGACCACTTAATGCATACCAGGAAAGCATGTCCACCCATGACTTTGCTAGAGGGAGAGACACTGGCAGAGGGGGCAGAGTCCCCTGAAGAGGATAGACCATTCTCACGCGGACACACAGACCCCTCTTGTGTCCCCAACACTAGATCCACCCAAAACATCCTCACCAGCGGTGCCTGCTGGGTCACCGGGAGTCGTGCATAGATCACAGCACCCTCGCAAACCTCTTGACAGACTGAATCTTTGATTGGATAGTTTCTTCTGTTGTTAGATTGAATGTTGAATTTGCCATGTTTTAGGTGTTTTTGTATTGGTAACCTGTTGCTAATGATACCACTGTTTTTATTTCCCAATTCTTCTATATTTGGGAAATGTTGGATTTTATAGGGGGAGAAGTGTTGTAATGTGAGTATTATTAAAAGTAAGTTAATACTACTGGGGTTGGCGGGGTCTTTACTTCCACTCTTTTACTCCCAGTATGCATTGTATATAGTTCCTCTACAATCTATGAACGGCCAGAGGGAGACACGATGACCCTCCCCCCCCCCCAGAAAATGCAATCATCCTGCAGACTCAGTTCCCTCTTGTGTTTGGCATAAGGTCTCAGTTCCTCTCCTTCCTCAACTCTGGGCCAAACTTGTCAAAGAAAAATCTTGACTTCAGACAGGACTGGGTCCCTCTCTGTCCATTGCTTGATCTGGGTTGCCTTTACGGGTGTCGCAGACAGCCTCTCCAATGAAAACAGTCTCTGGAGGCACATACGTAGTATCAGGCTTCTCAGGTAAAGGGAGTCGACTCAGCACACTTGCGTTTGCATTATCCCCACCCACTCTGTACACAATAGTATACTGTTAGGCTGACAACTTGAGAACCCAACGCTGTATCCTGGCTGAGGCTAGCAGTGGGATGCATCTGGTCTCCCTAAAAAGGCTCATCAGTGGTTTATGGTCCGTATAAATTGTGAATGCACATTCATAGAGGTACTGATGAAAATGTTTGACCGCAAAAACAATTGCCAGGCTTTCTTTGTCTAGCTGTGAATATCCCTTCTCAGCAGCTGTCAGGGTATGTGAATCAAAACCAATAGGCTTCTCTGAACGGTCCTCCATTACCTGTGAGAGAACTGCCCCGACTCCATTGGACGAAGAGTCACAAGAAAGGGTGATCTCCTTGACTGGGTGATAGTGAACGAGCAGCTTCACTGAGTGTAGCAATGCATTCACTTTCTTGAAAGCTTCCTCCTGCTCTTCACCCCACCACCACTTAGTGTCATTGTGAAGCAGCTTATACAATGGGGCCAAAACCTTTGAGAGGTCTGGAAGAAACTTGCCATAATAATTCACCATGCCCAAAAATGATCTGAGTTCAGTGACACTCTTGGGGCTTGGGGCCTCCTTAATACCTCTCACTTTTTCCTCCACTGGGCAAAGCCCCAAAGCTGTATTTTTGTGTCCCAGGTAGGTCACACATGGAGCCGGGAAGACACATTTTCTGTGTTTCGACTGCACTCCTGCATCTCAGAGTCTCTTCATCACCTGTTGCTCCCTCTCCGTGGCTTCCGTAATCAAAATATCATCAAGATACGCTGCTACATGAGGAATCCCCTGCAGCAAAGAGTCCATTGTCAACTGCATTTACTTGAAGAATTACACAATAATAGAGGACTATATAAAATACATAAAGCATAGAAAGTTAAACTACAAAAAGAAATGAGAAAAGTAACAATTCTGCAGAGAGTCTCTGGAACATGCTGCCAGGGTAGATACATTAGGGGCATTGAAAAGACTCTTACATAGCCACATTGATGAAAAGAAAAATAGTGGCTTTTGTGGGAGGGAAGGGTTAGATTGCTCTTAGAGAAGGTTAAAAGGTTGGCACAACATCGTGGATTGAAGGGCCTCTACTGTTCCAGGCTTCATGTCTGCAAGCTCCACGACGCTTTGCTCCATTGTGTGGTGATCTGAGACTGAGGGGTGGGCCTGCTCTGGCTGCTCTGTGCTTCGAGCCTGTGGACTCACTCTTGTTCCAGATGGTGTTACTTGCATTTATTGCTTACATGTTCTGTGCTTTTCTTTGATATGTTGGCCTTTTTAAATGGATTATTTCAGGTTTCATATTTTGTGGCTGCCTGAAAAGAGACAAATTTCAAGGTTGTATTATTTGTACATTTCTCCGTGTTGGGACTCGTTGTATTTCAACAATTTGGATTATGGAATGGATGGCTTTGTGGCTAAGTTTGCTGATGATACAAAGATAGGTGGAGGGGCTGGTAGTGCTGAGGAAACAGAGAGTCTGCAGAGAGACATGGATAGATTGGGGGAATGGGCAAAGAAGTGGCAAATGAATTACAATGTCGGAAAGTGTACGGTCATGCACTTTGGTAGAAGAAATGAACGGGCAGACTATTACTTAAACGGGGAGAAAATTCAAAGTTCTGAGATGCAACGGGACTTGGGAGTTCTCGTGCAGGATATCCTTAAGGTTAACCTCCAGGCTGAGTCGGTGGTGAAGAAGGTGAATGCAATGTTGGCATTCATTTCTAGAGGAATAGAGTATAGGTGCAGGGATGTGAATTTGAGGCTCTATAAGGCACTGGTAAGACCTTGTTTAGAATACTGTGTGCAGTTTTGGGCTCCATATTTAAGAAAGGATGTGCTGACATTGGAGATGGTTCAGAGAAGATTCACTAGAATGATTCCGGGAATGAGAGGGTTAACATATGAGGAACATTTGACCGCTCTTGGATTGCGCTCCTTGGAGTTTAGAAAATGAGGGGGGACCTCATAGAAACATTTCAAATGTTGAAAGACATGGACAGAGTGGATGTGGCAAAGTTGTTTCCCATGGTGGAGGAGTCTATTCTGAGAGGACATGACTTGAGGATTGCGGGGTGCCCATTCAGAACAGAGATGTGAAAACGTTTTTTTTTATCCAGAGGGTGGTGAATCTGGAATTTGTTGCCACGGGCGTCAGTGGAGGCCGGGTCATTCGGTGTATTTATGGCAGAGATTGATAGGTATCTGAGTAGTCAGGGCATCAAAGGTTACGGTGAGACGGTGGGGGAATGGGACTAAAGGGGAGATTGGAGCAGCTCATGATGAAATGGCGGAGCAGACTCGATGGGCCAAATGGCCAGCTTCTGCTCCTTTGTCTTATGGAATAAGTCATAGCATTTTTACACTTGGCAGGGTTGGAAGAGGTATAGTCGAGATAGTTCTGAGAGTCAGTGGTTTCTCCTTCTCACCCTCCCCCCACATTTATAGAGCCCCTGCCCCCTCCTTCTTCAGTCCTGATGAAGGGTCACGGCCTGAAACGTTGACTGATCGTTTCCATGGATGCTGCCCGACCTGCGAAGTTGATTTGACCACAGCATCTGCAGTGTACTTTGTTCTTACTTATCACACGAGGAATGTTTGATTGCTCAGGGTCTGTACTCACTGGAATTGAGAAGGATGAGAGGGTATCTCATTGCCACCTTTCAAATTTTGAAAGGCCTAAACTGAGTAGATGTGGAAAGGATGTGTCCCATGGTGGGAGAGTCTCAGACTCGAGGGCACAGCCTCAGGATAGAGGGGCGCCTTTTCAAAACAGTGATGCTGAGAAATTTCTTTAGCCAAAGGATGGTGAATTTGTGGAATTTGTTGCTACGTACAGCTGTGGAGACCAGGTGATTGGGTATGTTTAAGGTGGAGATTGATCGGTTCTTGATTGGATATGGCATCAAAGACTACTGAGAGTAGGTCGGAAACTGGGGTTGAGGGGGAGATAAAGAAAAGGATCAGCCATGGTTGAATGGTGGAGCACACTCAATGGGCCAGATGGCCTATTTCTGCTCCTATGTCTAATGGTCTATAGATCATCATCTTGTAATTGCATTATAAGAGTGGCCAGGGAAGGAAAGGGCATAAACTTGTGAAATCCAATATTATTGCTGAGAAGTTTGAGTTTTCCATGGAAAACAGTAAGAGCCTCCTTGCAGTTTTTTCCTCATAACTGCCCTGTTTAATAAATTCAGGTTTTCATCTATATCTAACAGGTAAAATATGTTAGACTTAGCAGTGACAATTTGTTCCCCTAGAAATACTACAATACTGTCCCAAATGTAGGGCTGTCAGTACCATCAACTGTGATGTTAACTATTCAGGCTAACAGAATGGCTTCTCTGTATTGTTATCATGAAATGGCTTCTCTGTAATGTTACTGAATGCTGTAATGGGTTTCTGTGCCTGGAATGTTTGGGTTATAACTGCAGGTAAGGAGGGAACTAACCAATGGAGAATTGTTATGCTATCTTGTATGAGTAAGCTGAGCAGGTGTTTGTGGTCTTATTCAGGGAGATGAGCGAGGAGGACGGACGTGTGCGGAGCAGACAGCGGTTCCAGGGCGGTGGATACTGGAAGCCGGCAGTTTGGATGGTGGCCAAAGGCTTGGAAGGTCATTGTGGAAGGAACTGGAGGTGTGAGCTCCAATGTATTAAAATATTATGTGCACAAACTGATGAACTTACTGATTTGGCGCCTTTAGGTTATCTGTTTCTACTAACCCATCACTAACTTTATAGTTAAAATTGTAACTATTTACTCGCATTTGGTGTGTTGTTTGATGTTTGTGTTGTGAGAGTGTACTGGGGGAGGGGCATTACACCGTATTTACACCAATGCATTGCACTGTTGGCAGGGCGATGGCGGTTCACCCTAGATGAACAGGGGTAAATTGGGGGCACAGATGCTACACAAATTTCAACAAACCAACAAAGACAATTACCTTTTGATAACCATCGTACCTCGGTGTGCATTAGTAGCTATTCAATGTCTTGTTCACTTTCCTCACAAAGTTGTTGAAAAAGACGATATGAAAGTGTGTTGAATGTGATGAAGTTGACAGCCTTTATCACACAGCGAGGCTGTCTTATAAACATTCTCCCAGTATTTTTCACAAGATGGATGATACAAAGTATGTCAGGCAGAGCATTTTTCAATGAGTAATGAATCCTCTGTATCATCTTCTCATCGAAGCAGCACTATTATCAGTTGCAAAGGCCATTATGTATGACATCTGTCTGATTGGGCAGTCTGGACAGAAAGAAGCTGCAAAAGGTTGCAAATCTAGTCATCTCCATCTTGGGTACTAGCCTACAAACTACCCAGGAGATCTTTAGGGAGCGGTGTCTCAAAAAGGCAGCGTCCATTATGAAGGACCTCCAACACCCAGGGCATGCCCTTTTCTCACTGTTACCATCAGGGAGGAGGTACAGAAGCCTGAAGGCACACACTCAGCGATTCAGGAACAGCTCATTCCCCTCCGCCAACCGATTCCAAAATGAACTTTGAATCTTTGGTCTCGACCTCACTTTTCTTTTAGTATACAATGTTTCTGTTTTTGCACATTTAAAAAAATCTGTTCAATATATGTAATTGATTTACTTGTTCATTTATTATTTTGTTTATTTTATTTATTATTGTTTTATTTTTATCTAGATTATGTATTGCATTGAACTGCTGCTGCTGAGTTAACAAATTTCACGTCACATGCCGGAGATGATAAACCTGATTCTGATTCTGATGGACTCATTGGGTGGAAGAGCCCATCATCGTGCTGTATCTCTAAATCAACACAAACGTTTGTAAAACCTGTGGAAGATGTTGGGAAAACCACATTTGGAGTACTGTGTACAGTTCTGGTCATCCTACAATGGGAAGGAAGTAATTAAATTCAAGTTACAAGGAAGTTACTGTGACCAGAACAGGAGGATTAGTGTTATAAGGAATGACTGGATAGGATCGGACAGATTTTTTTGCTTGGAGCGCAGAAGGTCGAGGGGTTGACAATATAACATCACGAGGTCAGCTGTTCACACAGAGGGGAAGTTGATTACATGGACTGAGCTGCCAGAGGAAGTGGTAGAGGTGGGGACCATCACTTATAAAAGCCATTTGGATGGGAACACGGATAGGAAATGTTCAGTGGGACATGCCCCAAATGTAGGCAAATGGGACCAGCTTAGACGGCATCGACCAATTGCATAACAACCTACATCTTCCTGTAGTCACGTGCTTGATCATCATGAGGTAGATTGTGAAGTCGTTACGGTGCAGTACCTGACCACAAGAAACTGCAGGTTGAGTGCAGTAGACGAGGAGAGGATACTTTCCTTCATGTGCTGAGCTGCTTTTACAACATTTTCTCGGAATAACTCACAAAGTTAACAGAATTCCATGAACTATATAGGCTGGTGGTATTGCCACCGTCTTCAGCTGGTGGGCTGCCTGAGGTTTGGCAAGAAGCGCCCCCAAACTGTGACAGCCAAGCCCACAGTCGGCATAGCACAGACACTAGATTCCAGCACTGAGGAAGTGGAGCCGGGGGGGCAGTGCTGCTCACTCTGGACTACCAGTCAATAGAATTAACACTGTGGATCTGAAGCCACAAGATTAGAAGCCAGAGTATGGAGGAGGGGTGTATTCAGTCAGAGGATAGAGGAAATGAGCAGGGGATGTCATCACAGGGACTGGCAGATCGAAGTCCTGAACTTACCCAAACAAAGGCAACTGAATCAGTGGATGAACATGAGAAACGACAGGAGGAGAGGGAGGAAAATGACAAATGAACCAGCAGAGATCAGGAGGAAAAAAACAATGAAGGGAGGCTGGGGGTTGTGTGGGGTGACTCCACCAATGTCCAAGTGGGCAGGAGAAGGGGAATAAAATTGGACAAGAGAAAGAGATCCCTGGTGAAGAAGATAGTTGGAGAGGGGAAGGAAATGAGGAGGTGGAACACAAAACCTCAAAGGGAACAGGTCTTTCTAGGTCAGAGAAGTAGAGGGGGACAACGGAGAACTCGCAGAAGAGTTCTCAGGTTTAGTGAACCAGTGCCTGAGGCTCGGTCAATGAAAGGAAAATGGAAAGAGCAATCCTTTGGCCCTAGCAGGAACACAGAAGACTGTGAAGTGAATGAAGGTAAAAATATTAGTTTAAATATATCTGTCTGTGTGTACATGTAAGAGTTTGAGAATAAATGTACAGGCACAATTGCTGTATCAAGTTTTTAATGTAAAGGGGTCTGTGTTCCAAAGACTTTGGGGCTCTAGAATATCTCAGTTGTAGAAGGCTACTGATCAAATGCTGATAACTGGGGCTAGTATGGATGACATCATTGAAATGATGGGTCCAAGGGCCTGATTCTATGCAGATCTCTCGATGACATGTCATGACATCACAGACCCTTTGTTTACCTGCAGTCTCCCACCCACCTTCATTACCTAACTGCCCCTTACCTCTGGTATGGGGCAGTAGAGAAGCAATTAGTGCAACACTCCACAGGGCCAGCGATCACCAATCAGGATACAGTTCCACTGCTCCTCTGTAAGGAGTTTGTACATTCTCCCCAAGACACCATGGATTTCCTCCAAGTTCAATCAGAAGCTTCCAATTTCCCCCCTTCCTGGTATCGGCTGTGCAGAGGAGATTCACTAGAATGCTACCTGGACTAGTTTAACCCATCCTCATGTAGTCTTATGAGGAGAGGATGAGCACGTGAGGGCTTTTCCCTTTGGAGTGAAGGAGCGTGAGAGGAGACTTGAGAGGGGTGTACAAGTTCATAACAAACATAGATCGAGTGGATAGCCAGAGATAGTTTCCCAGGGTGGGAATGGCAAATACCAAGGAGTGTACACAGAGAGAGGTGTGTGTGTGGAACCACCCCAGGGGTGGTGGTAGAGGCAGATACACTGGGGACATTTAAGAAATACCTGTACAGTGCACATGAATGATAGAAAAAGGGAGTGCTCTATCTGGGGAAAAGGTTATATTGATCTCAGAACAGGTTAAAAATTTGGCACAATACTGTTGTTCATCAGGAGTCACTCCTGTTGAAGGGTTTCAGCCCAAAACATCATCACTACCTCCTCCAATAGATGCTGTCTAGCCTGCTGAGTTCTGCCAACATTTTGTGTTTTTATTTATTTCCAGCATCTGCAGGTTCAATCGTGTTGCCTAAACTGTACACAGTACTGCAAATGCAGTCTCTCCCACTGCAACAGGATGCCCCAATTTCAATGCTCAGTGTGCTTTCTCTGATGACAAAGAATATTAGCTTAAGCAGTTTCTTCTGTGTCATCAAGCATCCACAGCTCATTAAGTGGTGCAAGAAGCACCCATGGGTGGGGTGGAAGAGTGGCAATGTGCGTGCGCTAATATCCGTGAGCCTGGGGATTGTGCAACCTGCCTGGTGGACTGGGACATCCGGGGGAGAAACTGAGAGCAAGGATGCCCTTCCAGGCTGTAGGCTCACACAGGTGTTTGTAGAACCGATTCCTGCCCCGTGTCCGAGGGTCAGAGTTACTCCAGCCCCAGGCTCTTGTCAGGGTGCACTCGGGCCCAGTTAAAACTGGCTAAGGCAGCAACAGTGTTATTCACCACACCACAGTGAGGAACACACTGACCCAAGCTCCACCGGTCCTGATGAAGGGTCTCGACCCGAAACATCAAACATCAACTGTTCATTTCCCTCCATAGAAGCCACCTGCTATGCTGTGTTCCTCCAGCATTGTGTGCTGCTCAGGATAACAACACTCCAATTCTTTCAGCATTCCACAGGCAGAAGAACTTTTAGGCGCCCCCACATGTTGCAATATTCTCCTCCTAAGCTCCTTTGTCACACACACACACACACACTCACACTCGCACACACACACACACACACACACACACACACACACACACACACTCACTCACAGTCACACACACACACACACACACACACCTCAGCATTCATCTTGATGGAGGATGTTGGCCTGAAGTGTTGACTCTGCTCCTCTCCATAGATACTGCCTGACCTGCAGAGTTCCTCCAGCATCTTAGGGCACCACAATAGCAGAGGGGTTTGTGCGATGCTGCTGCTGCTCCGTCAGGGATGGGGGGCAGGGAGTGGGCAGGTAATAATTCAGAGTTCAGTGCCAGTGCTGTGTGTAAGGAGTTTGTATATTCTCCCTGTGACCATATGGGTTTCCTCCTGTAGTTCAAAGAAGGCTGGTTGGTGATTGGAAATTTTCCTGCGCTTAGGCAGGTGTTAAATAGGTGGGGTGTTGGGCAATGTAGGTTTTTGGGGCAGAAGGGCCAGTTCTATAGAATATCTCTAAATAGATAGAGTACTGTGAATAAATAACTTGGTGTGTGTGTTACTCTGAATTTCCAGCTTCTGCAGAATCTCTTGTGCTTATCAGTGTGTCTGAATCTCTTGTTCTGATCTCTGCTGCTGTTTTGCTCCCTCCCTTGCAGTCTCCATTGATGATATCAAGGAACTGAAAGCTGGTCATCAGACGGAGGGAATGCAGCGGTATGCCTGAGACATTCCCACCGACCAATGCTTCAGCATTATATTTAAAGGCAGCAGGAAGAAATTGGATCTGGTGGCCACCAACGCCGATGAGGCCACGCATTGGATCCGTGGCATTTCAAAATTAATGGAGAGAAACAACCTCTTGAAGAGGAGGCAATGGCTGCTTAAGCATCTATCCAGCCATGTGCCACAGCACAGAGCCAGGGGGAGAGCGCCAGGCAGAGCGCCAAGTCAACCTCTACCCCATGTAGGAGGTCAAAGGCACATCCCCATCTTACAGTACTTTTCTGTTTGCTTCCCCTACGTCACCTTTAGTTCCCTCAGGCCCTCAGAGTCCACAGATTCAATTAGTTATTGATGTTTCTAACCCAGATCTGCCTGCCTGCCTGCCTGCCCCGAACTGTGGGATCTGCCTGCCTGCCTGCCTCGAACTGTGGGATCTGCCTGCCTGCCTGCCTCGAACTGTGGGATCTGCCTGCCTGCCTGCCTCGAACTGTGGGATCTGCCTGCCTGCCTCGAACTGTGGGATCTGCCTGCCTGCCTCGAACTGTGGGATCTGCCTGCCTGCCTCGAACTGTGGGATCTGCCTGCCTGCCTCGAACTGTGGGATCTGCCTGCCTGCCCCGAACTGTGGGATCTGCCTGCCCCGAACTGTGGGATCTGCCTGCCTGCCCCGAACTGTGGGATCTGCCTGCCTGCCTGCCCCGAACTGTGGGATCTGCCTGCCTGCCTGCCCCGAACTGTGGGATCTGCTTGCCTGCCTGCCCCAAACTGTGGGATCTGCCTGCCTGCCTGCCTCGAACTGTGGGATCTGCCTGTCTGCCTGCCCCGAACTGTGGCATCTGCCTGCCTGCCCCGAACTGTGGCATCTGCCTGCCTGCCCCGAACTGTGGCATCTGCCTGCCTGCCTCAAACTGTGGGATCTGCCTGCCTGCCCCGAACTGTGGGATCTGCCTATCTGCCTGCCTGTCCCGAACTGTGGGATCTGCCTGCCTGCCTCGAACTGTGGGATCTGCCTGCCTGCCCCGCACTGTGGGATCTGCCTGCCTGTCTGCCCCGAACTGTGTGATCTGCCTGCCTGCCTGCCTCGAACTGTGGGATCTGCCTGTCTGCCTGCCCCGAACTGTGTGATCTGCCTGCCTGCCTGCCTCGAACTGTGGGATCTGCCTGTCTGCCTGCCCCGAACTGTGGGATCTGCCTGCCTGCCCCGAACTGTGGGATCTGCCTTCCTGCCTGCCAGCCCCGAGCTGTGGGATCTGCCTACCTGCCCCAAACTGTGGGATCTGCCTGCCTGCCCCAAACTGTGGGATCTGCCTGCCTGCCCCAAACTGTGGGATCTGCCTCCCCATGTTACAATACTTTTCTGTTTACTTACCCTATGTGACCTTTAGTTCCCTCAGGCCCTCAGCCTCCACATATTCCATTTATTACTAATGTGTTTTTCAGTATTGTTTTAATATATAGTCAATCGTTAGGTTTTAAAATGTTATAGGTATTATAGGCTAAACTTAATGTTATAGGTGTTTCTGAAATATAAAACTACTTTAAAGCTCTGAATGAGATACTTTATTGATATAATATTCTTCCAGTCATCAACAAAAATACACTTAATATTTTGTTTTTACAACCAATGCTGATGGCGGATGAAACCCTGTTTGCAAAATACATCAAGCACTCCATTTTAAATGAGTAATGAATCCTCTATGTCACCCTACCATCAAAGAAGGATGCTTCCTTACACAAGCTATATTTTCCAGCGGAATTTTGTTTTTCTAAAATAGTTTCACATTTTGTATCTGTCTTTAACTCTCAGGAATAAAGCATTTCCTCACTGGTGTAATCTCACGTGAAAAAGTATCAATATTAAATTTACATGTAAAAATAAAACTAGTTTTTTAGGCAGGTTCTTAGACAGTGTCATAGAGTCTGAGCAAAGTACAGCACAGAAACAGGCCCGTCAGCCCATCTAGTCCATGCCTAACTAAGCTGCCTTCTCCTATTGATCAGAGAAGATTCACAAGAATGATTCCAGGAATGAAAGGGTTACCGTATGAGGAAAGTCTGGCAGCTCTTGGGCTGTATTCCCTGGAGTTCAGGAGAATGAGGAGGGATCTCACTGAAACATTCCAAATGTTAAAAGGCCTGAACAGATTAGATATGGCAGTTATTTCCCATGGTAGGGGAGTCTAGCAAAAGAGGACTCGACTTCAGGAATGAAGGATCAGGGATGTGGAGAAATTACTTTAGTCACAGGGTGGTTTGTCTGGAAGTTCTTGCCGTGAGTGGCTCTGGTAGCCAAGTCATTGGATCCATTTAAGGCAGAGGCAGATAGGTTCTTAATTAGCCAGGTTATGGGGAGAAGGCAGGGGAGTGGGGATGCCTGAGAGAAATGGATCAGCCTGGTAACTCATTGACAATCTCACAATCCTAGACCCTAAGTTTAATCCTATAAACCTCAGGCGCTGTCCTAGTGGAGTTTCTGCATTCTCACTGTGACCATATAGACTTCCTCTGAGTACTCCAGCTCCTATTGGCTAAACTAGGTCAAATTCTGCCTCAATATCAAAGACAGTTATTCCTGACCCTCCTATGGAGTTCAGCTTTTCAGTGCCTCTTTGGACCAAGGGTGTGATGAACATTAGAACTAAGAGCACAAGTAGACCACCTGGCCTTTTGAACCTGCTCTGCCATTCAATAAGATCATGGCTGGTCTGGCCATGAACTCAATTCCACTTACCAGCCTTTTCCCCACAGCCCCCGCTATGCAAAACTCTGTCTATCTGACTCTTATGTAACTGGGTGACCGTCAAATCTTATTCATTATCGTTAAAAGTGTACTTAGACATCCATCTGCAGGCTTGTTGTGAAAACTTGAAAGACTTGAGCTTTTACTACGTTACGCTCAGAGGACACACCAGTTGAATTTGATTTAAATGAGCAAATTAGGGAATTGCATAGTAGGTTTGATGAAGCCATGGCAACCATAGATACATTAAGCAAAAGGTCCTATGTATATGGCCCAAGGGAAAAGACACATCGTTCCATTGACGGGGGTTGTTGAGAAAGATGGGAGGCCTGTTGATGACTTTATTGAAGAAGTACAATGTGCACTTCATAGCAGAAATTAGTATGACCAGGATCAGTATGACTTTGTCATGGCCCTGCTCAGGGGTGCAGCCTTAGAGGAAGCACGTATGCGCAGTGATGCTGAGGAAGAGCAGGCTGATGACTTGTTCACCTATCTCAGGGAAGCTTTTAGAGACAAGCATAGTGCACCTCAGCTGTGGCATAGCTTCTACAGTTGCAACCAATGTGAGGGTAAAAATGTAAGAGAGTTTTCACATGCCCTAGCACAAGCTCTTAACTTGATACTGAAGTACTCCCCTGATGCCATGACCAATAAGAGGGTGGTACTAAGAGATCAATTGAGAGAGGGAATCAGGGATTCTTCCCTCAGAAGAGAGCTCCACGGATTTGTGCGGAACCACCCTGAGTCCTCAATGATAGAAGTGCGAGAGGAGGCTTGTCTGTTGCCCTTTCAAATGCACTACTAACAGCAGACATAATTTACACACTAGGTTCACAGAAAATGATCAACCAATATGTTTCAAGTGTCAGGTGGGAGGGCATTTGGCCAAGAATTGCCCATGGAAGAGGGGTGCAAGGGAAGTGGAGTCTGCATCCTCCCGCCCTCAAGAGGTTGCGAGTCGGGCAATTCGGCGGAACCTCATAGGTACCGAGGACGTGCCACTATCCTGTGACCAGTTGCTGCAATGTGCCATAGGAACATGTCCAGTTGTTAAACTTGAAATAGCAGGTATCGCTCTCCGTTGTCTGTCGAACACAGGTAGTCAAGAAAGCACCCTGACCGAGCAGTTCTTTTGAGAACACTTGAATGGAGAGGACTGCTGTCCTGGCTGTTGTCCACTGCTGGCTGGCTTAGGCTAACAGTTGCAAATGGTCTTGATATTCCCTACTTTGGGTATCTAGACCTGGAGGTTCAAGCAGTGGGCATAAAGATACCAAATTGTAGCTTTCTATAAGTCAGGGATCCTGTTGGCACCGAACCACCTATCCTGTCTATTGTAGGCATGAACATTATCAGCCAGTGTAGGCAACTTGTCTACGCAGAGTTTGACACAACCCTAGAAGGGAAGTTGGATTCTGAGTGGAGAGATGTTTTCCAGAAAGTGCAGATGCACACTACTGAAAAGAAAGCAGTAGTCCGAGTATTGGAAAAAGAGACTGAGCACATACCTTCTGGATCTGTAGTCACCATTGCAGCTAGCAAGGCCACTGCGATGCTGGTAGTGACCATAAAATGTTACTTGAGCAACTTAACAGCCCTTTGCCAGGAGGTATTGTAGTCATTCCTGCACTCATTGAGTTCGCTAATCATATAGTGCCAGTACAGATTTTAAACCTCTCTCGAGAGGATGTATGGCTCACACCTAGGACCTAGCTGGGTATCCTGTCAAAGGTGGAGTGCATAGATAGTGATCAACAATGTGCAGTAAGGTTTCAGCGGATCTCAGCTGGCATTGATCATGTGACAGTGGGTTTAAAGGAGCAGTGTAGTAATCACAAGTTGAAGTCAATTCTAGACAAGCTCGACATTGGGGGTAGTGAAGGACAACAAACTCAGCTAAGAGCTTTACTGGTTAAGTATCTGGATATCTTTGCAGTTGAAGAGGAAGACCTTGGGTACACTGACAAAGTCAAGCGTGAAATTCAGTTAATTGATGACAAGCCTGTTTGACAGCCATACCGTCGTGTTCCGCCGAATCAGTACAATGAAGTGAAAGAGCACATCGCAAAGTTGTTGAAGAAGGATGTGATTCAGGAGAGCAATAGTGCGTATGCCTCATCTGTGGTGTTGGTCCGGAAGGCTGATGGGAGTATAAGACTGTGTGTAGATTATCGGAGACTGAATCTAAGACCAGAAAGACGCGTTCCCACTCCCACATATTGATGAGAGTTCTGATGCCCTGTGGGGTGTGCAAATTTTCTCGACAATAGACCTCGCAAGTGGTTACCACCAAGTGGTAGTAGAGGAGCGTGATAGGCATGAGACTGCTTTTTTGACCCTGTTTGGTCTATATGTATATCTTCAAATGCTGTTTGGGGTCTGCAATGGACCGGCGACTTTTCAAAGGCTCATGCAAGCAACCATGAATGACTTAGTCTTCCAAATCATGCTTGTATACCTAGATGATATTCTGGTGTATTCACAGTGTTACGAACCCCATAACTGGGTTACTTACCAGCAAAGATAGAGATGTCCGTTGGAGTCTGGTGATACTATTTTTAACAGTATTTATTAGTAAAAATACACAAAAATAATATCAATGCAAATATACAGATAATATACGTTGTCAATACTAAACCTAAAAGTGTGGGTATAATAATAATCAATAAGAAATAAGCTCTATCGTTGTCTAGGGGATAATGAATTGTCCGATGGAAATATAAAGTTTGCTGCAGTTCACACAGGCTGCTGTCGTTTGTTTGTCTCTGTGTTGCAATTGTTGGGGAGAGAGAGAGATAGAAGAATGGGAACAGTTACCGCTCAGTGTTTTGCCAACCTTCCTTTATTATTTAGATCCGTCGGTGTCTTGTTGTGGCCGTTCAAGTGTGACCTCTCCTTTAGCTAAACCGTTCTTCCGTGATGAGCCCGCCACCCAGGCAAGGGAGGACGCGCAGGAGCTCTCACCGGCTTTTGCTATAAAACATTGTCCCTGGATCTCTAGCGTTTCTCCTGCTGCGTCTAAGGGGTGTACCCCAGACCCGTCTTTTATCTTCACTCACAGGGTCTCAGATGTCAATCAGGTTGGGATGATGCAATCCCTCAACCAGACCACTCTGGTTGCCCCCTGAGGGGTTTCAATGAATAGTACAGTACTCAATACACAATTCCTTCTCCAAGAGACAACAGCAGTAATCAGTGGTTCTGTTCCGCTTATGTCAGGAGACATTCCAAACCTTGTGTTTCCTGCATTGTCTATAACAACTGCCTTTGCTGTTATCCTGTATCTCCCTCATTACTGACATGCTGTGTATCTCTTTCATTTCCTGGGTCTCAGACCAGAAATAATAGCGATCTTGCAATTCTCAAAAAGGAGGGGCGACTTTGTACCCTTCGGCCCCTCAGAGTTGTTCCACATTCGTAACACCCCCCTCCTTCTAAGGATTTTTACCACAGGTAAAAATTAATTAATACAGAGTCTTACAGAATTTCAGAATCTAACACAATACAAAAGAGTTTTTTTTTTCACTACAGAGTAATACAGTTATACATTCAATTCAGCATCTAAACAGTTAGCGATTACATTGTCACTTCCTTTAATATCTTAATATCTTGTACCTTAATAAATTCCTGTAGCATCAGACTCCAATTTAATAACCACTTATTTTTATTCCTTTTCTTCAGCAAAACAAAAGTAAGGAGTTGTGATCTTAGCTTACGTGTATATTACAAAAGTTTATGCAAATACTAATCTTTATTTTGCTTTCAAACTTAACAGTCAATCTTACATGGTGTTGTCTTTATTATTTACATGCTTTGTCGAAATCCCTTAAAACTGGATCCTGTTAATTAAAGTGGCATCCCGTCAACCTTCGCCCCTTTTCCAGTTAACTCCCACGTGGTTAGCTTGCGTACCAGTGTGGAATAGGCTTTTACATGCTCCTTTCATAGGAGTTATTTCCAACAATGTTTTCCAAACTTAGCCCATTTTCTGAATTTACGCACAATTCTTTATTTTTAAGCAAGTCATTAGTTTTATCTTCAGGACCCTTCATTCTATTGGTTTTCAGTTTAAAATCTGCAAGCGATCCCTCTTTGTCCAAACAACATTTCAAATTCTGCCTCTTCACAGCACACCCTTGAATAACATTAGCGCATAGGGCACCTTTACATTTCAAATTGATGCACCATTAATAACTCACACTGAGACGTAAGGCGAGATATCGGCTTTTATTGACTGGAAGAAGGAACCAGGAGTGAGTGTCCATCATGCTATGTCCTGGAGACTGAGGCCGAGCGTCAGGCCTCAGATCGCCTTTATACAGGGGCCTGTGGGAGGAGCCACAGGAGCAGTCAGCAGGGGGCGTGTCCAGACAGGCACATAGTTCACCACATTCACCCCCCCTTTGTTTGAAAGAGTCCCCATGTGGCGAAGTTTCTTACAAGTCAAGTCTATCAGGTGGTCGAATCTGTCGCTGCGATCTACGTAGCACCGGCTGTGATCGCATGGATGCCGGCGACATTGGTGATTGCACAGGGGACGGAGGTTGCGCTTGTTCCTGCCCACTAGGCGCCGGTGATCCCTCACGCATGTGCGAGGCGCCTGGTATAAATGCGTACGAAACGCCCGGTATACAAGTGTCGTGAGGAGTCTGTGTAGGGCCTGGTGAGTACGGTGTCACCTCCGGTGCAGGGTTCATAGTTACCGGAGAGCCTTCTGGGTAGTGGTCTGCTGCACCTGTGGGTGCCAGGTCGCGGATGGAGACCGTGTCCTCCCGCCCATCAGGTAAGACCACGTAAGCATACTGGGGGTTCGCATGTAGAAGGTGAACCCTCTCTACCAGCGGGGAGTATTTATTGCTCCTCACATGTTTCCGGAGCAGCACTGGCCCCGGGGACATCAGCCAAACTGGTAGGGTGGTCCCAGTGACAGACTTCCTGGGAAAAGAGAATAGGCGTTCGTGAGGGGTGGCATTGGTGGACGTACATAACAGAGAGCGGATAGAGTGCAGTGCCTCAGGGAGGACCTCCTGCCATCGAGAGACCGGCAACCCTTTTGACTTAAGGGCTAAAAGTGTGGCCTTCCACACTGTGGCATTCTCCCGCTCCACCTGGCCATTACCCCGGGGATTATAACTCGTGGTCCGACTGGTAGCAATGCCCCTAGCTAGCAAGTACTGGCGCAGCTCCTCACTCATAAAGGAGGACCCTCTATCGCTGTGGATATAGCAGGGATACCCGAACAGAGTGAAGAGCTGGCGCAGGGCTTTTATGACGGACGCGGCAGTGGTGTCGGGGCAGGGGATGGCAAAGGGGAACCGTGAGTACTCGTCGATAACACTGAGAAAATAGACATTGCGGTCAGTGGAGGGAAGGGGGCCCTTAAGGTCAACACTCAGTCGTTCAAAAGGGCGGGTGGCCTTGACAAGTTGTGCCATGTCAGGACGGTAGAAGTGCAGTTTGCACTCAGCCCAAATTTGGCAGTCCCTGGTCATCGTCCTGATGTCCTCCAGGGAGTATGGCAGGTTCCGAGCTTTCACAAAATGGTAAAATCGGGTGACCCCCGGATGGCAAAGTTGTGCATGAAGGGTGTACAGCTGGTCGAGCTGTGTGCTAGCACATGTTCCCTGGGATAGGGCATCAGGGGGCTCATTGAGTCTGCCAGGCCGGTACAGGATATCATAGGTGTAGGTGGAGAGTTCTATTCTCCACCGCAAAATCTTATCATTTTTGATTTTGCCCCGCTGTTGGTTGCTAAACATGAACGCAACCGAGCGCTGGTCGGTCAGCAAGGTGAACCTTTTGCCGGCGAGATAGTGCCTCCAGTGTCTAACAGCCTCCACTATGGCCTGGGCTTCTTTCTCCACCGCGGAGTGCCGAATTTCAGAGCCTTGGAGGGTGCGAGAAAAGAATGCTACTGGTCTGCCTTCCTGATTGAGGGTAGCAGCCAGAGCAAAATCGGAGGCATCACACTTCACTTGGAAGGGAGCGGTCTCGTCCACGGCATGCATCGTAGCTTTGGCAATGTCCTCTTTAATGCAGCTGAAGGCCGCGCGGGCCTCAACAGAGAGAGGAAATGTGGTAGACTTGACCAGGGGGTGGGCCTTGTCTGTGTAATGGGGGACCCACTGGGCGTAATAGGAAAAAAAACCCAGGCACCGTCTGAGGGCCTTGAGAGTGGTGGGAAGAGGGAGTTCTAACAGGGGGCGCATACGTTCGGGATCAGGGCCAATAACCCCGTTTTCCACGACATACCCAAGTATAGCAAGGCGGGTGGTTCCAAACACACACTTGTCCCTGTTATAAGTAAGGTTCAGAGCTGCGGCCACTTGGAGAAATCGTTGGAGGTTGGCGTCGTGATCTGGCCTGTCGTGACCACAGATGGTGATGTTATCCAGATAGGGAAATGTGGCCTGCAGTTGGTACTGGTCCACCATCCGGTTCATTTCCCTCTGGAAGACAGAGACACCATTCGTGACACCGAAAGGGACGCGCAGGAAGTGATAGAGCCTGCCGCCCGCCTCGAAGGCGGTGTAGGGGCAGTCCTCTGGGCAGATGGGGAGCTGGTGATAAGCGGATTTCAGATCTATTGTCGAGTACACCTTGTACTGAGCAATCTGGTTGACCATATCCGTGATGCGGGGTAGGGGGTATGCGTCAAGCTGCGTAAACCTATTGATGGTTTGACTATAGTCCACCACCATCCTATTTTTCTGCCCAGTCCGAACAACAACCACCTGGGCCCTCCAAGGGCTTGAGCTTGGCTCAATGATCCCCTCCCTGAGCAGCCGCTGCACCTCCGACTGAATGAAGGCCCTGTCCCCCGCGCTGTACCTCCTGCTTTTAGTTGCCACAGGCTTACAGTTAGGGGTCAGGTTGACGAACAGCGGTGGGGGAGGGACCTTGAGAGTGGAGAGGCTGCAAGTGGTGTCAGTAGAGCAGCTGTCGGCCTGGTTCTGGATGGGATGTGTGTGCCCGTGTGTGTGTGTGGTCAGTAGCGGGGAATGTGAAGAAGTCCCACAAAACTGAGGATTCCAGACAGTGAGTGGTGGGAGGGGCCCATCATATACAATAGTCACACTTTCAAGATGGCTCTGGAAGTCCAGCCCCAATAGCACAGGTGCGCACAGATTAGACATGACCAGCAGCTCAAAGTTCCGATATTCTGTACCTTGCACCACCAATGTCGCTACACAACCCGCCCAGATGTCTGTGGACTGCGAGCCAGAAGCCAAATGGAACCTCCGACTCACCGGCCGCGTTGCGAGTCCGCAGCGTTGCACTGTGTCCGGGTGAATAAAACTCCCAGTGCTGCCCGTGTCAAACAGGCATCTAGTCCTGTGCCCCTCCACCCGGATGTCCATCATGGACCTTGCAAGCTGGTGTGGGGCGCTTTGGTCGAGAGTTACAGTGGCCAGAGACCCGGTAAGCATCGGAAGGCCGGGGGCGGGGCATGCTGACGTCGACAAAGATGGCCGCTCACATCCGGGGTACCCGGTCAGCATCCGAGGGTCAGGGGCGGGGCGTGCTGACGTCGACAAAGATGGCCGCCCACATCCGGGCATGCAAGATGGCGGCCCCCACGTTTCACCCGCAGCGCTGCACTCCGCTCGAGGTTGAGACTTACAGACCTTGGCGAAGTGGCCCCGCTTTCCGCAGCTGGAGCAGGTCGCTTCTCGCGCTGGACAGCGTTGTCGAGGGTGTTTTTTATGGCCGCAGAAATAACAAAGCACGAGCTTCTGACGGGCCACAGCCGTGGTCAGGGTCGGGGAGCTCGTGGAATCACGACTGGCGGCGGCGTTGGCGAATTCGCTCCCGGGAGCTGGCGGTGGCGGGGTCTGAGGTGTCCACGGAACCGGCGGGGAATCGCGCGACTGGACGGCGTCAGCATTATGCAAAGCAGCTTCTAGAGCGTTGGCCTTCTCGATCGCCGAGCGTAAGGTAAGGTCGGCATTTTCCAGCAGCCGCTGGCGCATGTACACTGACCTCAGTCCCGTCACAAAGGCATCTCGCACCAGCAGCTCCGCATGCTGTTCTGCTGTGAGCGTCTTGCAGTCACAAGCTCGGAAGAGCGTCTGTAGTGCTCGGAGAAACTCGGCGCTCGATTCTCCAGGCCGCTGTTGCCGGGTAGCTAAATGATGTCTGGCGTAGACGGTGTTCACCCGCCGCAGGTACTGTCTTTTGAGGGCGTCCAGTGCCCCATCGTAGGTCGTCAGGTCCCGGATAATGGAGTAAACTTTGGGGGTGACCCTCGAGAGTAGGATTCTGTGCATAACGGCGGGTTCCGTTGCACGAACCTCCTCCAAGTACGATTGGAAGCATGCAAGCCAGTGTTCAAAAGCGAAAGCTGCGTCAGGGTCTTGAGGGTCCAAATCCAACCTATCCGGACGCAAAACTGTTTCCATGTTTTAAAAACTTCCAGTCAATAAAATTGATGCACCATCAATAACTCACACTGAGACGTAAGGCGAGATATCGGCTTTTATTGACTGGAAGAAGGAACCAGGAGTGAGTGTCCATCATACCATGTCCTGGAGACTGAGGCCGAGCGTCAGGCCTCAGATCGCCTTTATACAGGGGCCTGTGGGAGGAGCCACAGGAGCAGTCAGCAGGGGGCATGTCCAGACAGGCACATAGTTCACCACACAAATCAACCTGTAATTGATTTGCAGGCACCGTGTTAACAAGCCATTGTCCCTTCAGCCTGGTTACTGCTTCTGACACCAATCCAGACTTTAAATTTTCTTCATTCAATTTAGGAACTACACTTTTCCCATCTCCTTCAATAATAATATCCACATCACCACCTTTTATCTCCTTACTAACTTTTAACACACCTTCGAACACAAAAAACTAGGAATTCTCACTTCCCACCAGTACCAAGGTTAACCCTTTCTTCACTGAACCAAGTCCATCTGATCCACAAGGACTGCATTCCTTTTTAACTGAATCAGATACCTCAGACTGTTCCTGAGTTTCATTACTAAGTTCAGTACCACGTGCATCCACATCTTGAACACACTTAAACGGGACATCTGCCTCTTCCAGGCTTTCAATACCCGGCCCCTTTTCAAATTCTAAGTTCCCCTGATCCTCCCAGTTACTCTCTGGGCAACTCCATTCCGGAGTAAACTCAACCCCGCGGGCTGAAACAACCTCATCTGCCAACCCAGCAGACTCCTTCAAGGTAATGGCATCCTTTTCATCTAGGACTGCCCTCATTTCATTATCGGGAACACCTTTAAAATTTTCACCTTCAAACAGTTCTGTCAAGCCTGACGCATCATCCATGTCCAACCCTGGACCTTCTAACAGCATTATCTGCTTCTCATTTTTACTCCATGCCTCTATAAATTTCCTCCTGGCTAAGGGTAGGTCTACCTCCTCTCCTTTACTCTCTTTCACCTCCCTATTCTCCATTTTACCACCCTCTAACCCCTCTTGGTACAGGGTCGGTAAAAACGTCTCAGCCAAATCGATACTGGCTTGATTTAAACTGGTCTCTGTCTCAGCTGCCTTTTCCGACATGCTGCGAGTGGGATAGATCTTGGAACCTAGGGGCGGGACCTCAACACTTACAGGCTGGCTTGTCAGCTCCATGGCCAACCAAACCTCACCACCAGCTAAATCGTTACCCAGAAGGACGTCCACGTCAGTTCTCGGAAATTCTGATCGCAGAATTTCAACTGGTCCAGATACCAGCTCACAATTTATAATGATCCTATGCAAAGGCACAGCTTCTGTCCCTTTTCCTATGCCTCTCAAAGTTACCTCTCCAGTCTCGGGACCAAAATCTAGTACCTTACTGAGAATCAATTACTGCTCAGCTCCAGTATCTCTCCAGATCCGCACTGGAACTGGTGTTTCTCCCTCTTTCACAGACACGGTCCCTTCTGAAATAAATGTCTCACGCCCCTCTCGTATTCTATCTACCTGGGGTTTTCTCATTGATTTTCTGATCGACACAATACATCCTGTAGGAATTGCTGCTTTCCCTTTTCCTGTCTCCTTTCTTGGAGCAAAGCACTTAGATGCAATATGACCCATCTTTCCACAATTAAAACAGGTCAAGCCAGGACCCCTCCTGCCATCTTGCCTTTCTTCCTCCTTATTTTTACCACTAGCTCCCAGCTGAATCTCTGCCTCAGCTGGTGGGCTTTCTCTACCGTTCCCATGGTCTTTCTGGTAACTCTTATTCAAGGAAAACTTTGTCTTGTGGGTTAGGGCATATTCATCTGCGAACCTAGCAAATTCGGAGAAGGACTTATTCGGCTTCTCATTCAAATACATCCGGATATCATCCAAAACACAACCTTTAAATTCCTCAATCAGAATCAACTCCCTTAAATGCCAAAAATCCTCTTCCACCATTTCTGCTGCACACTAACGATCCGAGAGCACACCCTTCTCATAGGCAAACTCTGCCTACGTCTGATTCCACACTTCCTTTAAATTTCTGAACTTTTGTCAAAAGGCCTCAGGTACCAATTCGTAGGCCTGAAGAATGGCCTGTTTTACTTCCTCGTATTTCTCATACTTCTCCTCCACAGACAACGCCACATATGCTCATTGTGCCTTCCCTTTTAACACACTTTGTAACAACGCCACCCACTGATCTCTGGGCCACTTCTGACTCACTGCCACCTTTTCAACATGCAAGAAATAACTATCAACATCAGTCTCCTCGAACGGAGGTACTAACCTAAACTCCCTACTAACATTAAATCTCTCCTCTCAGTTTGGCCCTTGAGCTCTTCGCTCTTTCCTTAACTTTTCCATATCCAGCTCATGTTGCCTCTGTTTCTCCTTCTCCTCATACTCCCTCTGCTTTTCAGCTCTTTCCTTCTCCCTTTTCACCTCTAACTCCTTTAGCTGGAGCGCATACTCCCTTTTCCTCTGTTCCGCGTCCAGCCTCAATTTTTTCAACTCTAACTGAACCTTCCCACTAGCTGGTACCTCTTCAGGGATATTTTCCAATACCTCAGCTGAAAACACATTCTTCTCAATATAATACTGAGTTATGGCCCTCTGAACCTCCCACTTTTTCATTGACAACCTCACCTCTGCAAGATTTAGTCCTTTCACAATATTTATCAGGTCTGACTTTGTGGCAGCCTCTAGCGCCTCCAGAGTCAGGTTTTTTATAAATTCATCTACGTCCATCTTTGCTGGTTTCCCGTCTGGTTACTCGTGCAACCAGATCCAAGTTTGGACTTAAAAGCCTGATTTACTGGCCCTCCAATTTGCTATCAAATCTCGAGACAAGGCACCACGTTGTTACGAACCCCGTAACTGGGTCACTTACCAGCAAAGATAGAGATGTCCTTTGGAGTCTGGTGATACTATTTTAAACAGTATTTATTAGTAAAAATACACAAAAATAATATCAATGCAAATATACAGATAATATACATTGTCAATACTAAACCTAAAAGTGTGGGTATAATAATCAATAAGAAATAAGCTCTATCGTTGTCTAGGGGATAATGAATTGTCCGATGGAAATATAAAGTTTGCTGCAGTTCACACAGGCTGCCGTCGTTTGTTTGTCTCTGTGTTGAAATTGTTGGGGAGAGAGAGAGAGATAGAAGAATGGGAACAGTTACCGCTAAGTGTTTTGCCAACCTTCCTTTATTATTTAGATCCGTCGGTGTCTTGTTGTGGCCGTTCAAGTGTGACCTCTCCTTTAGCTAAACCGTTCTTCCGTGATGAGCCCACCACCCAGGCAAGGGAGGACGCGCAGGAGCTCTCACCGGCTTTTGCTATAAAACACTGTCCCTGGATCTCTAGCGTTTCTCCTGCTGCGTCTAAGGGGTGTACCCCAGACCCGTCTTTTATCTTCACTCACGGGGTCTCAGATGTCAATCAGGATGGGATGATGCAATCCCTCAACCAGACCACTCTGGTTGTCCCCTGAGGGGTTTCAATGAATAGTACAGTACTCAATACACAATTCCTTCTCCAAGAGACAACAGCAGTAATCGGTGGTTCAGTTCCGCTTATGTCAGGAGACATTCCAAACCTTGTGTATTCTGCGTTGTTTATAACAACTGCCTTTGTTGTTATCCTGTGTCTCCCTCATTACTGACATGCTGTGTATCTCTCTCATTTCCTGGTTCTCAGACCCGAAATAATAGCGATCTTGTGATTCTCAAAAAGGAGGGGGCGACTTTGTACCCTTCGGCCCCTCAGAGTTGCTCCACATTTGTAATAACAGATTTTCCAGGAACACTTGGAGAGGCTCAGCACTGTGCTTAAGTGCCTCAAGGAGAATGATCTGAAGGTAAAATTGGAGAAGTGTCATTTTCTGCAGTCAGAGGTCAAGTTCTTAGGACACCAGATATCAGCCAAGGGGATAGGCACAGATCCTGAGAAGGTCTCAGCTGTTCAGCAGTGGCCAGTACCATCTACAGTTAAGGACTTAAGATCATTTCTGGGTTTTGCGGTTATTATCGACGATTCATTCAGGGATCCTCAAAGATTTCAGTCCACTGCATGATGTAGTGAATTTGTGTACTAATGTAGGGAGTCCAAGTAAAACAAACCGGCTGTTACAACAATCTTGGACAGAAGACTGTCAAACTGCCTTTGACTTGCTCAAAGAGCAACTGACCAGCTCCTGCATCCTTGGCTTTGCCGATTTCTCCCAGCCCTTTATAGTGGAGACCGATGCCAGCAATCGTGGGCTAGGAGCTGTGTTATACCAACAGCAGGGAGAGGCAAAGAGGGTTATTGCATATGCAATCCGGCGATTAAGGAATGCTGAACAGAATGAAGGGAATTATAGCAGCATGAAGTTGGAGCTGCTTGCACTTAAGTGGGCTGTAGTAGAGAAGTTTCGTCGATACTTGTGTGGTTCGAAATTCACTGTAATCACTAACGACAACCCCTTATCGCACCTGAAAACTGCCAAATTGGGAGCAGTGGAGCAGAGATGGATCTCACAGCTGTCAGTGTTTGACTTTGATGTCCAGTATCGTCCGGGTCAGAGCCATACCGTGGCTGAGTCGGGAGGTAGGGTCTCAGACAACTCCAGCCACAGTTCTGGGGACTGCAAACAAGAGCACCATCTCCAAATAACATTCAGAATTTGGTTGAAAACAGTTGTTCACAATGTCCCAGAAACATGCGCACCTTTTTCAATGGGAATTTGCTGCTGAATTCTAAGTTCGTTTCTGTTTGTGCACTTTGTGTCGATTCGCCGTGTGACTTCCAGTTCACCAGAGAGTCCGCTAGAGAGCACTGACCTTGTGTGTGTGATCTGTGGGATGGTGCATGTGGAGACGGTGAACGCTGAGATGGAGAGCACTGAGTGATACCGGGAGTTAACCCTTGCTAATGGCAGCAGAACAATGCCTTGGGGAAACTGAGGCGCAGGGTTTGTAATAGTGTGCTGAAACTCAGAGAATTGAGCATGCGGTGCTAGACATGATCTGTATTCACACTCTTCAATATAGTCATGAAGAGATACAAAGCAGAAATAGGCCTCACAGAGCTCGCACAATCAACTGCCCAGTCCCATTAATCGTTAGTTTATTAGAGTTATTGAGTCATACAGCACAGAAAGAGGACAATCTGGCCAACAATTCCACACTGACTAGTGAGTACCCATCCAAATTAAACTCCTCCTCTTGAACTTGGCCTATAGCCTTCTATGCCTGGGCTTGTCCTGTCACTTTGTCAATGTTATCAGTGATTCAGCTTCCATCCCTCTCTCAGACAGTGTCTCACTTCTCTCTGGGTGCCAAAGGTCCCTATCTGATCACCTCTAAATCTCTTACCCCTTACCTTTAATTTATATCAGAGAAGCATAGAAAACCTACAGCACAATACAGGCCCTTCAGCCCACAAAGCTGTGCCGACCATGTCCTTACCTGAGAAATTACCTAGTGCTACCCATAGCCCTCTATTTTTCTGAGCTCCATGTACCTGTCCAGGAGTCTCTTAAAAGACCCTATTGTATCCAGCTCCACCATCGCTGCTGTCAGCCCATTCCACACACTCACCACTCTCCGCATAAAAAAACTTACCCTGATATCTCTTCTGTACCTACTTCTGAGTACCTTAAAACTGTGTCCTCTTGTGTTAGCCATTTCAGCCCTGGTAGAAAGCCTCTGACCATCCATACAATTAATGCCTCTCATCATCTTATACACCTCTATCAGTCACCTCTCATCCTCCATCGCTCCAAGGAAAAAAGGCCAAGTTCACTCAACCTGTTCTCATGCTCCCCAATCCAGGCAACATCCTTGTAAATCTCCTCTGCACCCTTTCTATAGTTTCCACATCCTTCCTGTAGTGAGACGACCAGAACTGAGCACAGTACTCCAAGAGGGGTCTGACCAGGGTCCTATATAGCTGCAACATTACTTCTCTGCTTCTAAACTCAATCCCACGATTGATGACAGGCAATGTACTGTATGCTTTCTTAACCACACAGTCAACCTGCTCAGCAGCTTTGAGTGTCCTATGGACTCGGACCCCAAGATCCCTCTGATCCTCCACACTGCCAAGAGTCTTACCATTCATACTATATTCTGCCATCATATTTGACCTACCAAAATTAACCTCCTCACACTTATCTGGGTTGAACTCCATCTGCCACTTCTCAGCCTAGTTTTGCATCCTATCAATGTCCCGCTGTAACCTCTGACAGCCCTCCACACTATCCACAACAGTGGGGATGTGCAAAGTTGAGACAAAATGCCACCAAACCACCAGGATGTATTGCTATGCTGGAAAACGTTAGTCTGGATCACATGAGCCAGTAGCATCAAACGGGGTCAAGGACAAAATTGTATGGTTGATTTGACAGCATTTTATTTCATCCATGTTCTCTTTCATGGGGTTGTCATTGTACATTCAATAACAAATGGAGGCCAAGTGTTAAATTCCACAGAAATGTCAAAATTTTGAAAAACATTGTTGTATGGGAAAGATGAAAGAGATGAAAGGCATCTAAGAGCCTGATACTGGCTCCCCTCCCACTGGTACATCCCTTAAAGCATGAGACTACACAGGGAGCGACACTTGGCAGTGTGTTGAGGGCCTCAGTCATGTCCCAGACAGGTGAAAGGAGCAGCGGAAGTAAAACGGTTTCTTCTGATAGGCAGTTGTTCCTACAGCAATGGCAGCAGAGTTGGGGACACCTACAAGTGTGAAACGAGGGTATGAGGGGTAGAGAAGAGGCATTATCAACAGTTCCTCTTAGGGCATAAGCCACTGTCATCTCCTTGATGTCACAGAATGGACAGCAGGGTTAACACATCTTATGTGGCGTTTCACACAGGGGCAGATTGCACTATCTCCAAACCTGCAGGGAAGAACTTCCAGGGTGATTTGCAAACTGAGGACAAAACCTGAAGGCATACAAGTGTCATTTTATGGTTTCTGACACATAACTCTAACTGCTCCTCCAGTCCTTTCTCGTCCCCACACAATCAAATCACAATCTTTCTCACATGAGCCACGCCCCTGTGTCCCAACCAAGGAGACTCTTCTTGCCACAGGACAGTGGGTAGTGTTCCTATCTCCAATGCAGCTGGCCCGAGGGTCAAGCCTCCTTTCAAATCACTTCAGCAGAATGTTAGGTTGGGTGCTGCTGTGCAGTACTGGGGGAGCATTGATCTGTCAGTCACAGCCAAAGAGATGTTGAACTGAAGTTCTGCATGCCCGTCCAGTAACAACGGAAACGCTCCTGGTTCAAAGCTGAAGAGAAGTGAAGTTATTTACAATGTGCTGTGTGATATCTATTCACCTATCATTCACCTATCAGCACCCTCGACATAGAACTGCTGTCTGTGAGGCACAAGTTGCGTGCTGTATCTCCTGCATTTTAATAGCGACTGCACCTCTAGATGTTCCAAGTTTGCGGAAAGTGCTGTAGTAAAGTCAGTTCTTTCTCCTCCCTTTAATGCTTTCCAAACTGGCGGACTACTCTGGTGCTGTGATCCATGTTAATAGTGTTGTTGCCTGAGCTGAAAGATGCTGATTATAGTGCGATCACATGGCTCCCATAACCAGGCCGTTCAGCAGAATAGGCCGAGTGATGAAGCTGCAGTGCACCTGGGTTGGATCCGGTTGAAAGATGCGAGGATGAAACCAAAGACTGAATCCCTGTCACCAACGAAATAGGCGCATGTTGAGGGTGGGGTGACGAGTAGGTGGTTCTCAAAACTCCTGTAACTCTGAAACTTCTTTAGGCTGCCTGGGCATCCTCACTTCCAGTTCCTTGGCATCAGTACTGAATTAATTCAATCACCCCTCTCTCTCTCTCTCTCTCTCTCTCTCTCTCTCTCTCTCTCTCGTACTTAGCTTTTTGAAAGAATTCTGCCAACCAAAGGACCACAGCTTACATCTGTCAAGGGGTCAAGGGAGTAAAAGCAAAGAGGAAAAAAGGAAATGCTTTACTTTCATAAAGTTCCTGACAAGGATCACAGGTGTGGTCTTGATCACTGCAAAGAGAGATTTGTGAGCAGGTTTGCAATCCAGGCCAATATTATTGAAGACCCTTCATCAGAACAGGGAAACAAAGAACTTGCTTCATTTCTCTCTTTCTCAGTTCAATTAGAAGAGACTTCAGCTGAAAAAGCTGTTTCTCATCTTGCAGATGACTTGCTGAGTCTTTCCAGCATTTTCTAGTTTTATTTCACAAGTCCACCAACAGGCAGACTTTTGATTTTCATTAACAATTAGTTGTGATGATTACATTACTGTTGGTCATCCTCCCCCTCTCAGCAGCTCTCCAACCTCTAGCTCCCAAAATTCCCCTTATATCAAAACTATTTTAAACTTGGCACAGTGCTTAGACACATGAATTCCACACAAGGATGACGTCTTTGTTAAAAACATTGACTGCTTCGGAACATGTTGGGCATTTAATGGTCGTTCTTGGTTTTTGACCACTGTCTGACTTGCGACCACCGAACACCATACAGACTAGTGCAATACCCCCAGACGCAACTTGCCTATGGAAGCCAACCACCCGTTTCCCCCACCACCTCCCAATCCGACCCAAAGACAAAATAAGCTTTGACAGCTGACTTAGCCGTTCCTCAGGAAAGTTGGCAGGTACAGGCAGATTGGTGTTGGGATAAGAAAATAGTTATCAGGTGACCGGGGGTGTGGTTGTGCCTGGGCAGGAGACTTGTAGGGATGATGGTCAGTTGTTGTGAGGGGAAGGGCAGTTACTTCAGTTGGTGGGGGGGGGGAGGACTCTGCTTAATGGAAACTTACCCGAAGCAGCTGAACAGATCTCCTTTCGGTCACCCAGCTAAGGCTGCACAAGTGAGTCATGCGCCAAGCGGGACTAGGTGCGCACACTCCGAAAGAGGCTCTCACACTGCACAAATGCCACTTATCCCAGCTCGGGAGACCGTCTCCTACCCTGTGCCCCTCCTAATCTAGTTCCTGATTAAAATTAATGCATCTTTCGAATTCCATATGAAGGTTGTCTGCAAGTGCCTATATTTATAGCAAACATATCTTACTCACCGAGACACTGGCCTGTTGTCCTACACCTTGGCTGCCGCGTTGCTTGGCTTGACCCATGATCTCTGTGCTATCCCTGTAGTCTTTCAGTGTGTGCTGTTGCTCCAGCACCTTCTGACGCTTGACTGGCAGTGGGGGTCTGTTGGGCAAGGGGGCCCACGTGCTTGGCAGGTGGGCACCTGGCTTGGAAAAGTTAGCTGGGGCAGGAGCTTGTTTGGTCTGCGGCTTCTCCAGGGCCGAGCTCTTCACCTCTGAAACAGTATAGGAGCGATTCCGCACCACTGGATTCCGCACTATAAGGAGAAGCACTGTCCTCAGGTTGGACATCTATAATGTTGATGGCCCGAAACGTTAACAGTGCTTCTCCTTATAGATGCTGCCTGGCCTGCTGTGTTCCACCAGCATTTTGTGTGTGTTGTTTGAATTTCCAGCATCTGTAGATTTCCTTGTGTTTGCTCATATTATTATCAATTACTGTATAAAAATAATAAACAAGCACAAAATAACACACACAGGAGAGCGTTGCAAGGTACACAGAGGTTTGGAATAATACAGAGCTATATAGCACATTGTGCGCAGACATTATCTAAACATTTGCACAGTTATTTATTGAGAGAAAGCATGGAGTAGGTTTTCCCAGCCCTTCAAGCCACACTGCCCCACAATTGTACGATATGATCCCACTGTGGGAGGTCCAAGCACATCTTTCCCTTCCTCCCGCTTTTCGCTTTCCACCGGGATCACTCCCTATGCGACTCCCTTCTCCATTCGTCCCTCTTCAATGATCTCCCTCCTTGCACTTATCCTTGCAAGCAGAACAAGTGCTACAGCTGCCCCTACACCACCCCCCTCACTACCATTTGGGGCCCCAAACAGTCCTTCTAGGTGAGGCTGTGAGTCTGTTGGGATCATCTACTGTATCCAGTGTTCCTAGTGTGACCTGTCTATCAGTGAGACCCGATGTAGATTGGGAGACCGCTTCGCCAAGCACCTATGCCCCATCCGCCAGAAAGAAAAGGGATCTCCAGGTGGCCACCCATTTCAATTCTACTTCCCATTACCACTCTGGTATAAGCCAACACTCCAATCGGCCAGAGGCACACCTTGCGTCAATGAAGTTCGGAACCTTCATCCCCCTGGACATACGGTATCCTGACTAACCCTGAAACTACAGTCTCTCGAAACCTCATCATGTTCTGCACACCACCTTTAACAAAGGAAAACATCCAACGAGTTTTCACAGAAATGTGAACAGATAAAAGAAGTGACTTTGTTAGGATTTAACATTTCCATTCAGAGAATGTGAGCACCACTCAGACATGCTGGAGGAAGTCAGTGGGCCTGTGGAGAACTACATATACCTGTCTGGACATGCCCCTCTGCTGTCTGCTCCTGTGGCTCCTCCCGCAGACCCCTGTATAAAGGCGGTTGGAGGCACTGCTCCTACCTCAGTCTCCAGGATGGTGTGTGGTGGTCTCTTGCTGCTAATCGTGGTCTCTTGCAGCTAATAAAAGCCTAACATTTGCCTCCTGTCTCCGAGAGATATTGATGGTGCATCAGGGCCAATCTACATTTCGGGTGAACAATCTACGTTTTGGCCGAGATCCTTCATCAGGACTGGAAAGAGAGAGGAAGAGAGTCGATATAAAAAGATGAGGAGGGGGTGGGTGGATCCAGGTGAGGGAGGGTGGTGAGAGGGAATGATGCAAGAAGCTGGGAAATGACCAAGGGCTGGAATTTGCTAGGACAGGGAACCATGAAATAAAGGGAAGAAGATAAGAGAAGGAACTAGTAGTAGGGGTGTCTTTATGATGGGCAGGTGGGGGTGAAGGGAGGAGAAACAGATAGGGTGATGAGGGCCATGATCATTGTTTCCCTTATTTCTAATAACCATTCTTCTTGTCCCTTCTATTTTTCCATTATCCCACTAGTTCCTATTACCCTTTCTATTTCTTCTCCCCGACTCACACCATCTGTCCATTACCCAGAGGCTCCTCCCACCAGTTCCCCTCCTTGCCCCCCTTCTATGCTCCACTTCTCTGGCCCTTCGTTACTTATACCCATCTTCTACACCCTTAAGAGTCTCCCTCACCTTCATATCATCCTCCTCTCACCCAGCCCCTTCATCCAGATTTTAACACTGGCTATCTGTCTTTCCAGTCCCAATGAAAGGCCTTGACCTGAAAAGCCAGCAGTCCATTTCCCTCCATGGATGCTGCCTGACCCACTCAGTTCCTCCAGCATTTTGTGTGTTGCTCCCGATTGCCAACATCGGATATTTCTTGTGTCTCTTGCAGAGTACTTGTTCTTTTACAGGACTAGCGTGAGCCTGTTTGCTAGATTTATGTGGTTAAAACTGCACAAGGTTAACATAGAAAGTCACACAAAAACAACCAGGAACTTGAAGTTTAGAATTTACAGTCTGAATAAATGATTATGATGGAATTTTGGATTCTGGGCTTAGCAATTCCACTGCTTTGTGATGGTCTTTTATACAGATATTGCTTTTGGCTCTCTTGTCTGTCTTTATTTTTCCTTCTAATCCTCTCAATGAATACAATCAAGTGTAAGAAGAGATGTGAGATGAGCACGGCTAGGCAATTCAAGATGTACAACTGCACAAGTATACTAATGTGGAATAGAATCTGTACAATGCTGTGTTCACAAGTACACTAATGTGGGATAGAATCCACACAACGCTGTGTTCACAAGTACACTAATGTGGAATAGAATCCACACAATGCTGTGTTCACAAGTACACTAATGTGGGATAGAATCCACACAACGCTGTGTTCACAAGTACACTAATGTGGAATAGAATCCACACAATGCTGTGTTCACAAGTACACTAATTTGGGACAGAATCTGCACAACGCTGTGTTCACAAGTACACTAATTTGGGACAGAATCTGTACAATGCTGTGTTCACAAGTACACTAATTTGGGACAGAATCCACACAACACTGTGTTCACAAGTACACTAATGTGGAATAGAATCCACACAATGCTGTGTTCACAAGTACACTAATTTGGGACAGAATCTGCACAACGCTGTGTTCACAAGTACACTAATTTGGGACAGAATCTGCACAATGCTGTGTTCACAAGTACACTAATGTGGGATAGAATCCACACAACGCTGTGTTCACAAGTACACTAATGTGGAATAGAATCCACACAATGCTGTGTTCACAAGTACACTAATTTGGGACAGAATCTGCACAATGCTGTGTTCACAAGTACACTAATTTGGGACAGAATCCACACAACACTGTGTTCACAAGTACACTAATGTCGGATAGAATCTGCACCAATGCTTATTTGAATATATACAGGGTTTCAGTCCAGCTGTGGACCCTAATAATACTTAGTAGGGATATAGGGATAGGTATTATAGCCTGAAAGGAGAGTTATTAGTGAAATACAGGCTATGGATTATGTTATTAATGGACCAATGGTTGGGGGAGTATTAATTTATAATTGGGAGATTATTAATGGGGTATCTATAAAGTTACTACTTATCTATGGGGAGTTATTGATGGATTGCATGGGTAGTTATTAATGGTATATTTGGGGAGTCGCTAATTGGCTATAAATGGAATGTAAGAAGAATTATTAAGATGCTATATTTGAAGTTATTAATAGAATAGATGGACAGTTCTTAATCATCAATAAGGAAAATTATTCATGATCAAAAGGAGGGTTGATTTATAAATTACATTTTGGGTTATTAAGAGACTGGAGCAATCAATATAGTACAGGTACACTTATATATGAACAACATGGGAAGTTAGTAATTAGTTATGCAAAGATTATTATTGTCTTATTGAGGGATTAATTGACAGGAGGAGTGGAATGTATATTAAGTTATTATTGGGCTACTGGGAAACACTAGTGGGCAGCAGAGAGTCTGAGAATGTTAACCGAGTATACAGGGAGTTATGTTTAGGTTGCAGCAAGATTTATTAATGGAAGACCCATATAAATAGATAGAATGCAGGGAGGGAATGTAATAGATCACTTAGAGTGTTATTAATGGATTACATGGGTGTTATGTAATGAACCAGAGTTGATTAGGGAGCTTAAGGTAAATGAGTCCTTACGAGCCAGTGATCACAATGTGATTGGGTTCAACGTGAAATTTGATGGGGAGAAAGTAAAGTCTGACATGGCAGTATTTCAGTGGAGTAAAGGAAATTACAGTGATATGAGAGAGGAGTTGGTCAGAGTAAATTAAAGGGAGCTGCTGGCCGGGATGACAGTAGAGCAGCAATGGAATGAGTTTCTGGGAAAAATGAGGAAGGTGCATGGCAGATGTATTCCAAAAACAAAGAAATGCTCAAAACAGACAAGTTGGGGAAACACTTAATTGCAATGAGGGGAAATATGAGGCTATCAGGCAGGAACTTGGAAGCATAAATTGGAAACAGATGTTCTCAGGGAAACGTTCAGAAGAAATGTGGCAAATGTTCAGGGGATATTTGCAAGGGGTTCTGCGTAGGTACATTTCAATGAGACAGGGAAAGGCTGGTGGGGTACAGGAACCGTGGTGTTAAAAGGCTGTTGTAAATCTATTCAAGAAGAAAAGAAGAGCTTACAAAAGGTTCAAAAAACTAGGTAATGATAGAGATCTAGAAGATTATAAGGCTAGCAGGAAGGAGTTTAAGAATGAAATTAGGAAAGCCAGAAGGGGCCACGAGAAGGCCTTGGCAGACAGGATTAAGGAAAACCCCAAGGCATTCTACAAGTATGTGAAGAACAAGAGGATAAGATGTGAGAGAATAGGACAAATCAAGTGTGACAGTGGAAAAGTATGTATGGAACCAGAAGAGATAGCAGAGGTACTTAATGAATACTTAGCTTCAGTATTCACTTTGGCTGAAATGGCTAGCACGAGAGGAAATAGTTTTAAGGTACTTGGATATAGGTATAGAGGAGATGTCAGGGGTAAGTTTTTTACGCAGAGAGTGGTGTGTGCATGGAATGGGCTGCCAGTGGCAGTGGTGGAGGTGGAAATGATAGGGTCTTTTAAGAGACTGCTGGATAGGTACATGGAGCTCAGAAAAATAGAGGTCTCCGGGTAAGCCTAAGTATTTCTAAGGTAGAGACATGTTCCGCACAGCTTTGTGCTGTAGGTTTTCTATGTTTCTAATGTTTGATGGCTCTGGGTCTGTACTCGCTGGAATTCAAAAGGATGAGGGGGAATCTCATTGAAACCTTTCTAGTGTTGAAAGGTCTAGACAGAGTAGATGTGGAAAGGATGTTTCCATGGTGGGAGAGTCTAGGACAAAAGGACACAGCCTCAGAACAGAGGGGAGCGTCTTTCAAAACTGAGATGCAGAGAAATTTCTTTAGCCCTATGGTGATGAATTTGTGGAATTTGTTATCATAGATAGCTGTGGAGGCCAAGTTGGTGGATACATTTAAGGCAGAGATTGATAGGTTCTTGATTGGACATGGCATCAAAGGTTACAGGGGGAAGGCCGGGAACTGGGGTTGAGGAGGGGAAGAAAGGATCAGCCATAACTGAACGGAAGAGCAGACTCGATCGGCCCAATGACCTAATTCTGCTCCCATGTCTTACAGTCTTATGATTAGATATTATTCACCTACGGAGAAGACTATAAATGTCAGAACAGACTACATGGGCAGTTAGAAATGGAAATACAGAGATTTGTTGATGGGTTGCAGGAAATGTTCTTAACAATTTACATTTGGAGTTATTAATGCTTCTTCAGAAGTACCATTTATGACTGCATGGAGAGCTTATAATTGACGGCTGAAAGGGTTACTAACAGATTACACAAAGAGTTATTAACGGGTGAATTACATGATGGATTATTAATGGAGAATGGAGTGTTATTACTTTAACACATGAAGTACTGTATTATTAGCGGACTGTAGAGACAATTAATAGACCACATAGAATGTTAGTAATGGTCTATAGAGAGGGTTATCTGTGAATCACATGGAGAGCTCTTAATAGATTCTGTGGAGTGTTATCAATGAGCTACAGTGAGTTATTTATTGGGTACATTGGGAGTTATTAATTGGCAGAAGAGTTAGTTATGAACTATGTGGAGAGTTATTAGTGAATTACAGTTGTACAGAGTCATTAATAAATTGTAAGGAAATTTAAAAAGGGAATGCAGTTATTGAAGGATTTGGAAAGCATTTAGTGGACTATTTGGAGAATACTTGAAGTACACAGAATGTTATGAATAAATAGTTATTAATGACCTTCCAGTAGAGTTACTGATGGATTATAAGGAGTGATATAAACAGGATATGGAGGAGCTGTTGATGGACAATGAGAGCTAATAGAGAGATTTATTGATGCATTATTAGTAAAGCTATTAACAAAAATTATTAACAGATTATGACAGAGTTGTTAAAAAAGTGCAGTACAACATATAAATAGATTACAATGGAATTATTAAAGGACAGCACAACCATTTCTGGGTGTATTGAGCACCATGAAGAATTATACAGACAGATGTTAATGTGTTTCATGAAGAGTTAATAATGGGCATGAAGGAAGGGTAATGGGTGTAACAACAGGTGGCACCAAACAACATTTTAGTGAGTCATTAGTGGGTTTGGGGTGAGGGTTTCTAAAGGACCAAGGAAGTTTTAACAGTTTATTATTGTTATTAATTGCTTAAGATGGCTTTAATAAGGCTACTGAGAAAGTTATTATTAGGCCGCCAGGAACAATATTAATTGTCAAGTTTGTTTTATTGAAGGATTATAAGAGAGGTTACTAACTGGAAACAGGAGGATTATCAAGAGATACACTGGCAGGCTATTAATGGACAAGTAAATCGGATTATTTGCACTGATGTCTTTAAGTTATAAATTCATTAAGTCAACACTTGCCACATATCAATGTGCTCTTAATTTGTAGCCCTTAATTGTGTGTAAATTTGGCTGAAGCATTACATCAATAATTTGATCCATTGCTGCTAATTGATGGTAAAGATCTTTGACAGATACAGAAGACTCTACCTATGTGTACGTTCTTTCTTCTTTTAGGGCCAAAATCCACACAGCTGGGGCTTGGAGCAGAAATCCTGGTTTTCAGAGGATGATCTCTGAACAATTTCAGTATTCTCTTGGTATTCCTAGAATAACTAAAACTCCTTCCATGACACGTTTGAATGGACTCTTAACTCATTTGTTGGTACCTCAGCCATTTTTCACAGCAGCTTTTGTCATTGGAATTCATTCCCACTCATTTGTCTAATATTCATCATGAGTCCCACCATTACAACAAGACCAGGATCTGCCCTCCAGGTTTTACATTTTCACCATTTAATGAGATTATAGTTGATCTAAAATCCAAACTTCCCTCAGATACCTTGATTACTTGCTATCAAGGTTATATTGATTTGTGATGTGAATGTGTGCCATGTATGAACATTTATAACTTTCCATGGTAGATGATCCCAAACATTCACAACCTTTAGAACTTTTCTTTATTTTGGCCCTAGTGAGTGATCCATTATTCTAATGTTCTGACCAATAGATTCAGGATCTCCTCACTGGTAAAGCATTATCTCAAGTGGCTTGGTCAAACGATATACCAGAAATACAGTATACATTTCAATGGGGTCACCTCACTAGGGAAAGAAGCTGCATGCATCTTGTCTCTCTTCAAAAGACAAAGCCCTCATCCTAATCAACACAGTTTCACTAACTTTGGGGTCAAGTAATATCCACGCTTAGGTATAAGATCAGTAACATATTCCAAGTATGGTCTCATCAATAGTCAATTAGTCTTCTACTTCGTTGAGCACTTAGAAGTGGAACTTGCTGGTGGCCAACCATTTCTATTTCCCATTTCTATGGCCTCCTCTTGTGCCAAGATGAGGCCACCACAGGGTGGAAGGGCAACACCTTATATTCCATCTGAGCAGCCTCCAATCCATTAACATGAGTATCGATTTCTCCTTCCAGTAAAAATATTTTCCCACCTCCTTCACTTCTCTTCTTTTCCCCACACTGACCTCTTACTTCTTCTCACCTGCCTGTCACCTCCCCTCCTCCTTCACCCCTCTTATCAGGTTCCTTCCTCTCCAGCCCTTTATCATTCCTACCCACCTAGCTTCACCTAGCACCTTTAGCTGTCCTCCTTCACAAACCCCCCTCCACCACCTTTTTATTCTGGCATCTTCCCCTTTTATTTCCAGTCCTGAAGAAGGGTCTCCATCTGAAATGTTGGCCGTTTATTCATTTCCATGGATGCTTGCTGGCCTGCTGAGTTCTTCCAGCGTTTTGTGTGTGGTGCTTTGGACGAGCAGCCTCTGCAGACTTTCTCCTGTTTATTATTAGACCCTTGCGCTCCAATTTACTTGTAACTGAAGGGCAGTGACTTAGCTAACACACGTGTGAGGAGTATGCATGACCTCTCGGTGATTCTGGGGAATTTCCTGTGGTTGCTCTGGATTCTTCCCACATTCCATACAAGTGTGGGTTCATTGTAAAAACTCCCCATGTGTGTAACGATGTGGTAGAATGCTGGGGGCGGGCAGGAACCGGAAGGTGCTGAGAATCAAGTAAAGGATTATTGCAGGAGTAGTGTAAACGGGTGGTTGATGATGAGCGAGCCCAATGACCTGTTTCTGTGCTGTATCACTCTTTAGCTCTATGAAGGCTGACTATTATTCTTCAACATTTATTTCTGCTTTATCAAATATGATAGATTCTTTATAAAAACACTCAACCACGAAAATCTATATTTCCACCTAGCCTTTCAAAAGAAAAGTCCAGCTCTTTCATTTTTCTTACTGAAGTACAAATACAGTTTCCACAACTTCTGAACATACCCACTTGCAAATGTTTTGCAAGACTTTCATACCTTACTTCAGCAGCATCAGAGACAACCTGAAGATAGTGAAGCTCACCTCCGTCCATGACCCACTTCTTCCTCCTCCATGTTATCTGGTTATCACTCACTTACAGTCAATACAAATATGTTGGCCTTATTTTATGCCACCAATTTTACAATAACTGCTTAGGTTATATTTTTCCAAACACTGTTTAAAAATCTGAAAATTCCATCTCTGCTGGTTTCCTCCCCCTTGCTGGCTACAGACTTAGAAAACTTAGAAACTTTTGACAGATTGTTTATTTGTATAAATCTGAACTGCAGCATATCATTCTCTAAATGCACTGTTCCAACATAACTGAAAACTATGTTTACAACATTTTCTTTGCTACTGTGAGGTAGCCTACTCACCTGTAGTTCTGTGTTCTCTCTCTCTCTCTCTCTCTCTCTCTATCCTTTCCTGTGCAATGGGATTCTGATCTGCATTTTCTGATCGATGGACGTCATTCTAAACCTATCTCCATAACCAACAGTTTCAAGATCTTAGAATGCACACCAAGTTCAAAGAGTATGACAGCTTTGACTTCCAATAAATTTACTTCTATTAACAAAGCTTTGGTGGGAACATTCTTTTTCCCCACATTTTAGGAATATTTTTGGACTTTTTCACCATGACTTTTCCTTATTCCCATTACCCAATCCTCCCAATCACAATTTGTTTCAGCTGCATTAAACTCTTGACAAGATACAATTATTTAACCTCCATTATCAATGGATGGATCTCTTTACTGTGACGTTTTATTTCCTAAGGGAATGTATAATCATTACAAATTATGATGTAGTCTTAAATTTCCCTTCAATTCAGTTTTTGAAAGCTGCTTCAACAAACTTGCAGTTTATTTGTTCATATGTAAGGATTTACCTTTGGGTATAATGAAATCACTCCAAAATTCAAGCTTTTGTTTTCTCTCTTATTGCAGCCAGTCTTTCCCAGAGACTTCTTTTCTAAAACAATACTAGCGTTTTTGAAATAAAATAACATGTTTCAGGTTTGGTCCCTTGACATATTGATTCCAGCATAGTACAACCGCAAACCACTCCATCCCTTTACCAATTTGCCTGTCTTAAGAGGCTGAAACTGTTGGGTTTTCAGTCCTGGCCATTTTACAATTGTGCCTCCATGCTGGTTAGAT
The DNA here is from genome assembly GCF_030144855.1 of Hypanus sabinus. Lineage (NCBI taxonomy): Eukaryota > Metazoa > Chordata > Chondrichthyes > Myliobatiformes > Dasyatidae > Hypanus > Hypanus sabinus. The sequence continues at coordinate 85,622,129 of NC_082707.1, forward strand.
AATCAGAACTATTTATTTAATTTTGTGCTTTTATTCATTCATTTTTAATAAATACACCACACATTTAGATACAGCTTCTTCAGCTTTTGCTCTTTTTACTCTTCTGGCATAAGCCAAGTCACCAACATCCTGGAGATTAGAGTAAGCCCTCCATCGTTCCTACTCTGCGTGAATTTGCACAATGCTTCTCTATTCAAAAATCGTGACTTTGTTCTTCCTGCCGTTGAACCTAGCCTTACAGAAACCTCCCTTTTTCTCACCCTCCTCTTCAGCTTTATTATTTTAAAACTCTACTTGCCACATTGGTCCTGCCTTGGTATCAATGGATTCCCATTGCTATCTCCCAATGTTTCTCCTCTTTCCAATCTACTAGAACAACATTCCTTCTGGCTGTGTGCTACATTTACATATTTATACCTGCCCAAAACAGTGCCTTTTAAAACAGGAAAACACTGCAAGGGAATATAGACCAGAAACTAAGCTATTTGAATTATTAGTGACATGAGGGAGGTAGCATATTTGGAAGGAAAATGATGACCTTGGGTCCTAAATGCTCCGAACTAGAGGTACTTTCTTACCTTATTTCATGGTTTGTTGCAGAGGAAAAAAACTCAATAATTATTCCCAGGTTTGCCTTCTCCCAATCTCTTCTCATGTGTCACTCTTCTCAGAATGAGGTGGTTTATTTTTGCTCACAACCCAGGCTGACACTTTAATCCAGTACTGAGGGTATACCGCACAGTTTGAAGTGCTATTTTTGACTGGGACAAAATAAATGAGAACTTCACTGTTTGAACAGGGTCCAATAATAGGTTCTCCCTGCATCATGAGAGGCAGCACTGGGTATTCTTCTAAAGCAGGGGTTTCCAACCCGGGGCAGCACAGACCCCTTCCTTAATGGCACCGATCGATGGCGTAAGGTGGCTGGCTGGGAACCCTTTTTCTGATGGTATGGCTATTATTCTGCAGAAATCATCAACACCTTGTGACGCTTTATCCACCATTAGTGGAGTAGTCTGCTGAATTGCTTCAGAGCCCCTGTAAGTGTTTTTGTAAAAGTAAAGAAATGAAAGGCAATCCAAGTTCCTTTTCTGAACCTGTCAAAGCATGAATAATGTTCAGATGGGACATACTGGGTTGACCTTAAAGAGCTGGCATGAATTTATCAGTGTGCTCCCTCCACGCAGACCCCTTTTAAATCCATCGCCCAGTTTAAAGTGGGGAAAATTCAGTACAGCTAGCTAACCACAGGATAATGCACCAGCCATCTTGTTATTTTTGCTCTGCCTTCCTGACCTACTGAACAAGAGAAGTCGTAAAAACTGCTGATGTGGGCAGTGGCCTGATCTGTTATAACAGCTAGAAGTTTCACCCAGTGGAATACTGTGGTGTACCATTGAAACAAAGATACAAATTCCATTCACACTTCTATTCCCAAGTGCAAATTTCATTACCAAACACATCTTTAGCCTCAATGCCAATTCAAAACAAATCCATCAAACAATTTGATTGCTATCCCAACCTTAATGCCAAGTTTACTTCAATCACTATCTCAGCCGAAACCTTAAATCCACCCTAACACCCCAATTCCAGTCCCAAATGTATTTCTATGTGTCCTAACTCCAAATGGTTGGCCTGGTGGTGTAGTGGCATCAGCACCGGACTTCGAGGCGAGTGGTCCTGGGTTCGAATCTCGCCGGCCCCTGCACACTTTCCCTCTGTCCTGGGTTGAGTGTCGAGCTCGCAACTCGGCTTTGTGAAAAACACACAAAATGCTGGGGTAGCGGCAATGGTTGCTGCCTGATGTGCCACAAGGCACAAAGAGGACCAGCTAACTCCGAATGCCATAGCAGCCATTGCTTGAATCTTAGGGTTCCCATAAAATATAGGAGCAGAATTAGGCCATTCGGCCCCTCAGGTCTCCTAAAATCCATCTTCTATCTCAAATCCACCATGTAGCCATCCCAGCCTCGACTCAAACCTAAAACAAATGTAATCTTATATTAACTATACGGAACTTATCTTGCAGATCTGTCCCCGGTTTTTTGAGGTTCTGCGTAAGTATTTATTTTGTTTTGTTTAACTGAAATCATATCATCTTTTTCCAACTGTATAAAATCTGCAATTAAGAAGCAAATTAAATGAATTGCCAACCGAGTGAAAGAAATATAAAAACAAGGTTAACGTTACAACTGTTTAGAAAATGCCATGCACAATTTAGAACATGATATTCTCAATGTAATATTATCCATTACAATCACACCTATCCAGCATACTGATGACTTGGCATATAAAGGGATTGCCTATGTAGTAATGAGCCATGGAACACATTCAATGTGGGGCACCTATTCAGTCAGGATGTAATACAATCTATATATTGCTCTGAAAATATTGAGTTCTTGCTATGGATCATAAAGCTCTGTGCACCAGCTCCTCTGTCCTCTTAAACCCTATACTTTGAATATCTGTACCACACAGGTTGGTGTAGGGGAGTTTCCTGGAATCCCTGTGCTCTCACAACATTTCGATGGGACTAATGCTGGAACCTGCACCTTTTGTTGTGGATCTCAAGTACAATAACAATGTAACATGAGCAACCAAATGCAGCCTCGGGGTGCTCAGATCAACTGGCCAACATACAAATGGATATACATAGAAATAAAAGAGAAAAAAGATATATATAGTGAGGTAGTGTTCTTGGGTTCAATATCCATTCAAAAACCTGATGGCAGAGGGAAGAAGCTGTTCCTGAATCATTGAGTGTGCCTCTTCAGGCTCCTGTACCTCCTCCCTGAAGGTAGCAATGAGAAATTTGTGAGTGTCTTTGGTGACATACCAAATCTCCTCAAGCTCCTAATGAAATAGAGTCACTGTTGTGCCTTCTTTGTAACTGCATCTATACGTTGGGCCCAGGATAGATCCTCAGAGATGTTGTCACCCAGGAACTTGAAAGTGCTCACTCTTTCCACCTCTAATGTCTTGATGAAGACCATGTGTTCCCTCGGCTTACCCCTTCCTGAGTCCACAATCAATTCTTTGGTGGGACTGATGTTGAGTGAAAGGTCATTGCTGCGACACCACTCAACCAGCTGATCTACCTCACTCATCATTTGAGATGCCGTCAGCAATAATTTATTGTCATCAGATAATTTATAGATGGCACTTGAGCTGTGCCTAGCCACACAGTTACAAGTGTAAAGACAGCAGAGCAGTGGGCTAAGCACTCTTCCTTGACCGGTCATCTGTGTTGATTATCAGCAAGGTAGAGATATTAGTACCAAACCGCATAGACTGGGGTCTCCTAGTGAGGCCCAGGTTTTTGACTAGATCAGTTGGAATGATTGTGTTAAACCAGCTAGTTAATGTTGAAGTGTAGACCACTTCTGAAAGAATTAGCTCTCTCTTTCAGCTAATATCACCTGGACCTAGACTCTCCAACCAATGGAAGTTTACTGCTTCCATTTATCCCATCAACTCCACTCATATTGCCAGCAGCACCAAAGGAGTCACTGGTTTTGTCCTCTGTAGGTTAGCACACCTTGAAACATGCACAGTTAAAAGGCATGCCTGAGGTCAGACACCGGTGCACCTGAATGTTCACTGATTGCCATGGAGCACAGTGACACAACACTGGCTTACTACAGCCAGGGTGAGGGAACAATTTCCATTTGGTCCTTCAGCCTTATACCCTGGAGGACTGGGTTTTTTTATTAAACAAAATATACTTTATTCCAAAATAAAATTATTTACAATAACCATTCAAAGACTTTCAATTCTTTACAGTTGGTACCATTACTGTCTTTACATTTTCAAAGTTCTAATGTTTTGCCACCCACATGGCACTTTGTTCTTTCATATTTACATTCAGGGGGTATACCCCCAACCCCCCACCCCTCAACTCCCACGGGAGAAGAACCCTAGACTGTGGTCCTTCCCCAACGGGCCCGTGCGGTGGCTGCACCGAGTTTGAGTGCGTCCCTCAGCAGTTGCCGAAGAGCATTGCTTCACTCTTCGTGCGGTTGACCCTGGCCCCCGACGCCTGCTCGAACTGTTTGCAGATGCTGATCAGCCTGCGAACTGACCTCGGATCGGAGCAGAAGACGGTGACGTCGTCCATGTACAGGGAGGTTTTGGCTTGTGTCCCTCTGCTGCCTGGCAGTGTCACCCCTCTTATGCCCCCATCCCTCCTGATGGCTTCGGCAAAGGGTTCTATGCAGCACACGAACAAGACAGGGGAGAGAGGGCAGCCCTGCCTGACTCCAGACCTGATGGGGAAGCTGTCTGTTTCCCACCCGTAGACCTGGACTGCGCTACAGATGTCCATGTAGAGCAGTTGTGTGTGGCTGGTGATCACCAACTCACCTGCATAAGATCACTGGTGATTCAAAAGGTCAGTGCACGTGACGCTTAAAAACTCACTTTACATTTACAATGTCATATTTTGATGTGTTTCTTGATTTACCTCTACATTTTAAATATTTATTTTGTAATTATTGAAATCCACCTGAATAGCTTTTAAATGTTTAACCATTATACAGAGTTAAAAATCCTTTGACAATGGCAATTAGTAGTGCAGATGAAGAGGTAAAGATCTAGGATCCAATGATTGAGCCTGGCTTGCTGCTCAGACCCCATCCACTTCATGGACCCCTGTTGCAGAGGATCAGCTTGAAGTGGCCACCATTTCTAGAAGATGGCTGTCCTGGCAGAGACCATGGCAGTGAGTCCAGGGAGAAGGCCTGCTTGATTTAGCCCAATACTTTGAAAACTTTCACTGTCATCCTCAAAAGTGACAGTAATCTCACCCTGCAAGTGGAATCCATGTATCATTCTGCAACATTCACGCTGCACTCCTTCCAAAGCCCAGAAATTCTCACCGAACCGCAAGACTAATTAGGAGTTTGTTTAGATTTAAATTAATGATGGCCCCCTTTGTAAAAGTCCTGGAGTATGTTATATGTTTTAACATGTATATCCATGACATTTTACAGGACCATCTCTTTATGTTACCACTCTTTCTATTTTATCATCATACAAAAAGTTCTCAATTCTATCCCCTTTAGGTCCAAAGTCGCTGATCTCAAATTTTCCTACATTACATTGGATCTACCACCATTTTCCTATTCACAAAATAGGGATTTTTCACGTTAACGTTGCCATTATCATACTTTACGTCCACAACATATCTGCAGCCCTTGGATTCAGAGAGGACCTCTGCTCCTAATCATTGTCCTAATAAATAATGTAGTCTGGATATTGCCCGAAAGAGGATCAAATCCAGCGGATGGGCCTAACCTGATTATGGAATAACCTACTCTCTCCTTTGCATTATGGGGGCAGCCATTAGGACCGTCACAGGGGCTACGGAGCGAGCCTCCAGATGACTAACGATCAAGAGGTGTGACCCGTGGACCAACGCAGCTGGGACACAAGCCAGAGCCTGATCAACCCTGGCTGGGTGGCCTGGGTGAGAGTGTCCGACATCGAAGCATCTGAAACACCTGATGACCCCGGGTCACATCCCTCTTGTGTCCCAGCATACACCCTTGGATGTACCTCAGCATCAAAGCAGGCCTCAACTCCTCCTTTAGAATCAGCATCAGTACTCCAGGCCTGTGCCAATCCCAGCCCAGCACCCTCTATTATATGCATGGAACACACCAATAAAGAAAGAATGCCTTCCTACCATACAAAGTACCTGCTTGTGTTTGAAGATCGGTGGTTGTAATGTTACATGATATAACAGAATATTTTATGTCTATAATTGAGAAATAAGGCAATCAGTACAAGGAGTCCACACTACAGATTGTGTTGAATTTTGTTTAACTTCACCTCTATTCGTCTCTGAGTTGATATTATTTCCACATCCATACCACTCAGCACTGTGGCTCCTTTTGATAGCAAACTCTACTCCACCAGCCCTCCGGGTTGTTTCTCCCGAATTATTTACTAGATTATTACCATTTACTTAGAGCTACCAGCTTAATGGTTTTGAGTTTTAAACTCTCCCACATGCAGTAATTTTGTTACCTCTATCTTTTTCTACTTTTAACAGGCTGTATTGGGTAACATCATTCCTCTTTAGATTTACAGAAAAAGGCTGTAATGATTATACTCTCAAAGTTCTGGTAAATATCATTTACACCTTCTCCAGTGCCTTTATCGCCCCTCGTAATAAACTCAGGAGGTTCTGCAGATGCTGGAACTCTTGAGCAACACACACACAATGCTTGAGGAACTCAACAAAGTCAGGCAGCATCTGTGGAGGGAAATAAACCGACGATGTTTTGGTCCAGGATCCTGCATCAGGACTGGGAAGGAAGGGAGAGGAAGCTAGAATGAAAAGGTAGGGGAGGGGAAAGGAGTACAAGCTGAAGTGAAATCAGGTGAGGGGAGAAGGGGGAACAAAGTGAGAAGCTAGGAGTGTGTGGTGAACTACATACACCTGTCTGGACACGCCCCCTGCTGACTGCTCCTGTGGCTCCTCCCACAGGCCCCTGTATAAAGGGGATTGAGGCCTGAGCCCGGCCTCTCAGTCTCCAGGATGTAGTATGGTGGTCACTCACTGCTTGTTTCTTCTTCCAGTCAATAAAAGCCGATATCTCGCCTTTACATCTCAGAGTGAGTTATTGATGGTGCATCAGAGTGATAACCAGAAAAAGTAAAGGCTGAAGGAAGGATCTGAAAAGAGAGGAAAGTGGACCAGGAGAAATGGAAGGAGGAGGGGTATCAGAGGCAAGTGATGGGCAGGTGAGGAGAAGAGAAAGGTAAGAGGGAAGCCAAAATGGGGAATGGAAAAAGAGATAAGGGGGAGGAGCCCAAGTCTGGCTAAAAGATCTCAGCCCAAAAGATTGACACTTTATTCCGCTCTACAGGTGCTGCCTGACATACTGAGTCCCCTCAGCACTTTGTGTGTGTTGGTAAGGAGTTCCAAACCCTGTCCATCGATGGTCCCTTGGGCAGACCCAGCTCTCCACTTGGAGTTAGACCCCCCTCCCTGTCCCAATATATCAACCACTGAAAACTACCGTAAGTCTTCTCTCGCTGTTTCCCCTCTGACATGATCAGTTTATAGGAGCCGCTGAACTTCCCTGTCTCCTCTCCACGGTGTTCCAACGGGACGTTGAACGTTATCTCATTGGAGCCGGCTTGCAGAGCAATGCATCCCTCACCTGGGTAACAAAACACAGGGCAAATCCCCAGGGTTAAATGCAGCAGAGTGGGATGGAAGACTCACTTTGGGGAGATCGCAAGGGAGTGGCTCTTTCAAAGGAGCAAGCAATATGTGATAGATCAAATGGCCTCGTTCTATGCTGTACAGTTATACAAGACCTGAGCAATTTGCACAAATCATATCAATGATTGCTATTTGTATTGATAATCAACAAGGAGGCCTCCCAGTCCACCTTGCAAATGATCTAATATTCATTTCACTCCCTTGCTCCTCCCCCTGCACTTCTCCGATGCATTTACTCAATTCCTCTCTGAAACCTCCTTTTCCATCTCCCTGCTCCACTCTTTGTTCCAAGTTGTTGTGAGGAGGAGATTTCCCTTCTCTTTTCATTTAAATGTTGGACCTTTGGATGCACACCCAGACACCACTCAACCTGTACAAAGCACGGCATTTGTGTGTCCATCCATCTTCATCCACTCTCTCTCTTTTGTTCCCCTCACAATTAAATACACTGCTTTGGATACTTCTGGGTGGATGTGGGGATTGCGGGGTGAACTACCGGGGGGGAGGTTCGTCAACCAGTGTCCCGGAACTGAATCTTATCTGAGGCTTGGAAAGGAAGGGGAAGGGGGAAGAGGACTGCAGTAGTAATAGAGGATTGCCCAGTTAGAGGAGCAGACAGCAGATTCTGTGGACGTGAGAGGGACAACTGGATGGTAGGTTGCCTCTCAAGTACCAAGGGCAGGGACTTCTTAGATCAAGTCAACGGTTTTCTAAAGGGGGAAGAGTTCCCCAGAAATCGCAGTAAATATTGGAACCAATCACATAGGAAGGAAAAGAGATGAGGTCCTGAAGAGAGAATATGGGGAGTTAGGTAGAAAGTTGAAAAGCAGGGCCTCTAGGGTAGTAATCTCTGGATCGCTGCCTGTGCCATGTGCCAGTGAGGATAAGAATAGGATGATTTGGTAGATGGATGAGTGGCTGAGGAATTGGTGCAGTGGGGGAGGGTGGGGGTGGTGTTCAGATTTCTGGATCACTGGGACCTCTTCTGGGGAAGGTTTGGCCTGTACAAAAAGGACCCATTTCGCCTGAACTCAAGGGGCACTAATATCTTTGAGGGCAGGCTTGCAAGAGCAGTTGGGGTGGGTTTAAACCAATCTGGAAGGGGGATGGGAACTGAAGTGATAGGACTGAGGATGGGGCAGTTGTATTACAAATAGATGCAGTGTGTAGTGAGACTGTGAGAAAGGCAGATGACAGGGCAAAATTATAGTCAGAGGGACAGGTCGATGGGAGTACATTGTTTAAATGGTTTGACACAGACTAGATGGGCCAAAGGGCCTATTTCTGTGTTGTACTTTTCTATGGATCTATGAGCTAAAGTGTAACGTGAGGGTAAAATTGAAAAGGGTGATGAATACAGGACTGAAGGTATCTTATCTGAATGCATGCAGTACATGGAATAAGTTAGCAGTTAGAGTTTGACAGGTATGAACTTGTGGGCATTACTGAGCCATGGCTGAAAGAAAGTCATGATTGGGAATTTAACATCCAAGGATGCATTTTGTATCAAAAGGACAGGCAAGTAGGCGGGGAGGGGGAGTGACTCTGCACCATCTGCACAGAGGTAGTGAAGTCTCCCCCGCTGTAGGAACCGCTGTAAGAACGGTCACTGAACGTTGGGTCTGTCCGCACACGCTTCCTGCTCATCATATGATTCGTAGCTGTCTGTAGACTTGACACAGATGAGGATGTGTTGGTCCAGTATGTACTCTGGGTCAGAGATAATGGGCATTAACTGTGGGAGGTTGGTGAGAAAGAGAGAATGTAAGTTACAAGCAATAGAAAGCCAGATCCAAGAGACCTGAACATTTCATACGGTGATCTGTTTCATTCCAACTCTTTACTGCCTACCTTCAAAGGCATCGAGTTGTACAGTGGAGAGACTTCTGGGCATCCAGTGCAAACTATCATTCCAGAGTCAAACCACAGCCGCTATTCCGTTTGTAGTATCAGTACTGCCACTGTAACTTAAACAGGGCCAGATCTCAGACTGGGGGCGTAGCAGCCTACAAGGCTCACACTGAGCACATACCTACCCAGCCTTTCAGGGGGAGTTTCTCTTACCTGAGGCTCGGTGGGCTCATTCTGTAAGAAATCTAAACTCAGAATGGGAGCACACACCAAACACAGCTTCAAACTCACTATAGGGCAAAGGTCACAGTGTCAGACACCTTTGCTGGCTTCTAGATTAAGTATAACACACACAAAATGCTGGAGGAACTCAGCAGGCCAGGCAGCATCTACAGAATAGTGTACAGTCGACGTTTAAGTTCCGCCAGCATCTTGTATGTGTTGCTTGGATTTCCAGCATCTGCACATTTTCTCTTATTTGCGTTGAAGTCCTGGATTTAGAGGTGTCTAGATGCAGAGATGCAGTTGACAATCTACTGTTTTCAGAGGAGATGCTGCCTCACGGTTCAAGGTTGTAACTCAGACCTGCGCTTGCTTAATGGCAGTGAAATCTTTCCTATTTCACTGAGAACAAACTAAATGTTCATTAATCACAACATTAATTAGCAAAGTCTAAACTGGAATAGAGTTCTGCAAAAGTTGGCAGAATAAGAGTTAATCCTTGCTTAACTGTAAGAAATTTGTGCTCATATAGTGTTTCATTCAGCTTAATTCAATGATCTAAAGAATAATTGCTATGTTTGACAAATAAAGACACCCATTTATTATGTAGGCTTAGGGTTACTTCCTGACAAATGACTCACTGTTAAGTAATTTATATTTATTACAAACGCCTTGACCAGTGCTTACTGAATTCCTTCAGGAAGATTGCAGTATCATTAAGAATACCTGCCACTGTAGCCATTCCCTTTTCTCCCTTCAGCCTTGTCAGAAGATGCAGGAACTTAAAAGCTCAAATGTTCAGATACGAACAGTTGCATTTCCACTGTTCTGAGACTCCTGAACCAATCATCTCTACCTGACGATGCTGCCTGATGCACCATCAATAACTCTGAGACGTGAGGCGAGATATCGGCTTTCATTGACTGGAAGAAAGAACAAGCAGTAGTTGACCACCATACTACATCCTGGAGACTGAGGGCAGGGCTCAGGCCTCAATCGCCTTTATACCGGGGTCTGTGGGAGGAGCCACAGGAGCAGTCAGCAGGGGGCGTGTCCAGACAGGTATATGTGGTTCACCACACTGCCGCACCCTTAGTTCAACTTCTCTGTTATTAAAAACTCTTCTTGCCCAACTTCAGTTTGCACCTCAATCTTTATACTATTCAGCTGCTTTGCACTCATCGTTGTATTCATTACTTTCATTTATAGTTTTCTCATGCAGAACAAGGATTTCCTGGTGGATATGGCACCCAACTAATCTAAACCACTGCTCAACAATTGAACTAATTTTGTTAAAAACATCCTAAACTTGGCCAATGATAATGAGGAGAGACAAGGTGAGTTTAATCCCGGTTACCTCAGGGGGATTATTCCACGTGACCGTCAGGTTCTCGTCCTTCGACTCTTGATTCTCACCTTCAGCACTCTTCACTGGATCTAGAGGAGCCACAAGGTCAGTGTAGATTCTTCTCCGAGGCAGGGTGAAGTCCGCGCAAGAGGCTGTATACTTCTCCAGAGCCTCAACGACTGGACCCAGTACAGTAACATTCAAAACACTTATCTGTCATTCACAGATATGTTGGTAACAGCTCTACTACTGAGCTTTGAAAACAGAAAAGGATGATGCCAGATGCCAGCGGAGCAACTTCATTATAACCTGTTTCTTGTCCTTACCTCTCTGTAGCCCTGCAACATTATTTTTGCACACTCACCCATCACTCCCTTCCTGTTGCCACTGAATGGTGATGGGTTGAAGCCAATTCATCTACCAGCAAATACTTAGGGTGTGGGGAGAAACTAGACCATCCCAGGGGTAAGAGAAAATGAGGGAACTCTCCATGGACAGTCCCGCAGGCCAGGATCGAACCAGGGCCGCCGTAACTGTCAGGCAGCAGAAGGAACCGCTGTGTCAGCGTGCCACCTCCCTGCAGAGCTATGAGGCGGGGGGGACAAATACCTATGCTGGGGGGGAGTGGGGGGGCTATCATGAGCACATTGAACCACCAAAAATCAAGAATATTTCATGGAACTATTCAAATTTCTTTGGAAACAGCCATTTTTATGAGGCGCCGAGCAGCAATGCATTTGGCAGAATAACAGTCAGTCTCTCTCACACACACACACACACTGATGCACCATCAACAACTCTCTGAGATGTGAGGCAAGATATAGGCTTTTATTGGCTGGAAGAAAGAACAAGCAGCAATTGACCACCACACTGCATCCTGGAGACTGAGGCCGGGTCGGTGTCACCAATCGCCTTTATACCGGGGTCAGTGGGAGGAGCCACAGGAGCAGTCAGCGGGGGCGGGGGGGGCGTGTCCAGACAGGTACATGTAGTTCACCACATTCACCCCCGCTTTGTTTTAAAAGAGAGTCCCCATGGGGCGAAGTTTCTTACAAGTATATTTACAGGTTAAGTCTATCAGGTGGTCGAATCTGTCGCTGCGATCTACGTAGCACCGGCTGTGATTGCACAGGTGCCGGTGGTGATTGCACCGGAGACGGTGGTTGTGCTGGTTCTGGCCTGACTGGAGGTGTCAGCCCACTAGGCGTCAGTGATCCCTCATGCGTGTGCGAGGCGCCTGGTATATGCATGTGCGAGACGCCCGGCATAGGAGTGTCGTGAGGAGTCTGTGTAGGGCTTGGTGTGCGCGGTGTCACCTCGGGTACAGGGTTCATAGTTACCGTGGTGTGTTCGTGGTAGTGGTCTGCTGCTCCTGCGGGCGCCTGGTCGCGGACGGAGGCCGTGTCCTCCTGCCCATCAGGTAAGACCACATAGACATACTGGGGGTTTGCATGTAGTAGGTGAACCCTCTCAACCAGTGGGGAGTATTTATTGCTCCTCGCATTTTTCCAGAGCAGCACTGGCCCTGGGGACATCAGCCAAGCTGGTAGGGTGGTCCCAGTGGCAGACTTCCTGGGAAAAGAGAATAGGCGCTCGTGAGGGGTGGCATTGGTGGGCGTACATAACAGGGAGCAGATAGAGTGGAGTGCCTGGGGGAGGACCTCCTGCCAGTGAGAGACTGACAACCCTTTTGACTTATGGTATATGGACAGGAAAGGAGTGGAGGGTTATGGGCTGAGTGCGGGTAGGTGGGACTAGGTGAGATTAAGAGTTCGGCACGGACTAGGAGGGCCGAGATGGCCTGCTTCCATGCTGTGATTGTTATATGGTTATATGGTTATCACACCCTTGGTCCAAAGAGGCACTGAAAAGCTAAATTCCATAGGAGGGTCAGGAATAACTGTCTTTGATATCAAGGCAGAATTTGACCTAGTTTAGCCAATAGGAGCTGGAGTACTCAGAGGAAGTCTATATGGTCACAGTGAGAATGCAGAAACTCCACAAGGACAGCGCCTGATGTTTATAGGATTAAACCTAGGGTCTAGGATTGTGAGACTGTCAATGAGCTACCAGGCTGATCCATTTCTCTCAGGCATCCCCACTCCCCTGCCTTCTCCCCATAACCCGTGTTGCCCTGGCTAATTAAGACCCTATCTGTCTCTGCCTTAAATGCATTCAATGACTTGGCTTCCAGAGCCACTCATGGCAAGAAATTCCACAGACTAAATTCCTCTGACTAAAGTAATTTCTCCACATCTCTGTCCTTCAATCCTGAGGTTGTGCCCTCTTTTCCTAGACTCCCCTACCATGGGAAATAACTGCCATATCTAATCTGTTCAGGCCTTTTAACATTTGGATTGCTTCAGTGAGATCCCTCCTCATTCTCCTGAACTCCAGGGAATACAGTCCAAGAGCTGCCAGACGTTCCTCATACGGTAACCCTTTCATTCCTGGAATCATTCTTGTGAATCTTCTCTGATGGATAGGAGAAGGGTGCTTAGTTAGGCATGGACTAGATGGGCTGAAGGGCCTGTTTCTGTGCTGTACTTTGCTCAGACTCTATGACACTATCTAAGAACCTGCCCAAAAAGCTAGTTTTATTTTCACATGTATATTTAATATTGATACTTTTTCACGTGAGATTACACCAGTGAGGAAATGCTTTATTCCTGACAGTTAAAGACAGATACAAAATGTGAAACTATTTTTGAGAAACAAAATTCCGCTGGAAAATATCATAGCATGTGTAAGGAAGCATCCTTCTTTGATGGTAGGATGACATAGAGGATTCATTACTCATTTAAAATGCAGTGCTTGATGTATTTTGCAAACAGGGTTTCATCCACCATCAGCATTGGTTGTAAAAACAAAATATTGTGTATTTTTGTTGATGATTGGAAGAATATGATATCAATAAAGTATCTCATTTAGAGCTTTAGTTTTATATTTCATAAACACCTATAACATTAAGTTTAGCCTATAATACCTAGAACACGTTTGTTATGTACCCCGTAACTGGGTGTCAGACCAGCGCAGAGAGAAGAATCCATTGGAGTCTGCTGGAACTATATTCAAAAATGTTTATTAGTAAAATAAGCAAAACAATATCAATAATGTAAATATACATTTAACACAGGTTAGCAATAATAAACCTAAAAGTGCAGGAATAATAATAATCAATAATAAACAAGCTCTATCGATGTCTAGGGGTAAATGAATTGTCATAGAAAAGTATAAAGTTCAGTTCATAAATGCTGAAGTAGTTATGGTTGTTGTGTTGAAATCATTGGAGAGAGAGAGAGAGCGAGCAAGAAGTAACAGCTACAGCAGCCAAACCTTCCTTTGCTTCCTGAATCCGCCGTATCGCTGTGGTCATTCAGTTATGACCCCTCTGGTCTTCAGCTAGACCGTTCTTCTGTGGTGGACTCGTCACTCTGGCATGAGTGGACACACACACAAGTCCCCACCAGCCGGGCTGTAACACCGTCAGCTCTACTGACCGATCTCCTGGTTCGGTCTTCGAAGCACCATCTTTCTGTGGGTTCCCAACACTCAATCAGTCCACTGGTGTGGCTGAAGGGTGTCTCTCCAAACCTGTCTTTTATCCCTACTCACGGGGTCCCAGCTATCCATCAACTCTGAATGACTGTGTCCATCAAATCAGGCCACTCCTGCTATCTCCTGAGGAATACCAACGAGCAAAGTACAGTCCTTGTAGTAGAAGGTAAATAATCCAGAAAGAGTCATAATACAGTAAATCAACAGCCTCTTTCCCCTTACCTGTAGCAAATGTTCTTGCCTGGGCTTCATCTCTCTCTCATGAGCAGCATAACAACAGCAATAGTTCTCAGGAGGGGGGTTGGGAATGGTTAACTCTGCACCCCATTGTCCATCAGGTCTGCCCATCACTCATAACACGGTTAAAACCTAAAGACTGACTATGTATTGGTCAGCAAAGGGGGCCGGATGGACCCAAAAGCAGGACGCAGACACTGAAGTATGCGGGGGAGGACAGGATGGGGATACCATAGCATTTAAGGGTTAATGCAGGCAGGAGGATCCCACAGTTCAGATGAGGCAGGCAAGCAGGCAGATCCCACAGTTCGGGGCAGGCAGGCAGATCCCACAGTTCGGGGCAGGCAGGCAGATCCCACAGTTCGGGGCAGGCAGGCAGATCCCACAGTTCGAGGCAGGCAGGGAGATCACACAGTTTGGGGCAGGCAGGCAGATCCCACAGTTCGAGGCAGGCAGGCAGATCCCAGAGTTCGGGGCAGGCAGGAGGATCCCACAGTTCGGGGCAGGCAGGCAGATCCCACATATCGAGGCAGGCAGGGAGATCACACAGTTTGGGGCAGGCAGGCAGATCCCACAGTTCGAGGCAGGCAGGCAGATCCCACAGTTCGGGGCAGGCAGGCAGGCAGATCCCACAGTTCGAGGCAGGCAGGCAGGCAGATCCCACAGTGCGAGGCAGGCAGATCCCACAGTTCGGGGCAGACAGGCAGGCAGATCCCACAGTTCGAGGCAGGCAGGCAGGTCCCACAGTTCGAGGCAGGCAGATCACACAGTTTGGAGCAGGCAGGCAGATCCCACACTTCGGGGTAGGCAGGCAGATCCCACAGATCAGGGCAGGCAGGCAGATCCCACAGTTCGGGGCAGGCAGGCAGATCTCACAGTTCGGGGCAGGCAGATCCCACAGTTCGGGGCAGGCAGGCAGGCAGATCCCACAGTTCGGGGCAGGAAGGCAGATCACACAGTTCGGGGCAGGCAGGCAGATCCCACAGTTCGAGGCAGGCAGGCAGATCCCACAGTTCGGGGCAGGCAGATCCCACAGTTCGGGGCAGACAGGCAGATCCCACAGTTCAGGGCAGGCAGGCAGATCCCACAGTTCGAGGCAGGCAGGCAGATCCCACAATTTGGGGCAGGCAGGCAGATCCCACAGTTCGGGGCAGGCAGGCAGATCCCACAGTTCGGGGCCGGCAGGCAGATCCCACAGTACGGGGCAGGCAGGCAGATCCCACAGTTCGGGGCAGACAGGCAGATCCCACAGTTCAAGGCAGGCAGGCAGATCCCACAGTTCGAGACAGGCAGGCAGATCCCACAGTTCGGGGCAGGCAGGCAGCTCCAACAGTTCGGGGCAGACAGGCAGATCCCACAGTTCGAGGCAGGCAGGCAGATCCCACAGTTCGGGGCAGGAAGGCGGATCCCACAGTTCACGGCAGGCAGGCAGATCCCACGGTTCGGGGCAGGAAGGCGGATCCCACAGTTCGGGGCAGGCAGGCAGATCCCACAGTTCGGGGCAGGCAGGCAGATCCCACAGTTTGGGGCAGCCAGGCAGATCCCACAGTTCGGGGCAGACAGATCCCACAGTTCCGGGCAGGCAGGCAGATCCCACAGTTCGAGGCAGGCAGGCAGATCTCACAGTTCGGGGCAGGCAGGCAGATCCCACAGTTCAGGGGAGGCAGGCAGATCCCACAGTTCAGGGCAGATAGGCAGGCAGATCCCACAGTACGGGGCCGGCAGATCCACAGTTCGAGGCAGGCAGGCAGATCCCACAGATTGGGGCATGCCGGCAGAATCCACAGTTCAGAGCAGGCAGGCAGGCAGATCCCACACTTCGAGGCAGGCAGGCAGGCAGATCCCACAGTTCGGGGCAGGCAGGCAGATCACACAGTTCGGGGCAGGCAGGCAGATCCCACAGTTCGGGACAGGCAGGCAGGCAGATCCCACCATTTGGTGCAGGCAGGCAGATCCCACAGTTCGGGGCAGACAGGCGGATCCCACAGTTGGGGGCATGCAGATCCCACAGTTCGGGGCAGGCAGGCAGATCCCACAGTTCGAGGCAGGCAGATCCCACAGTTCGGGGCAGGGAGGCAGGCAGATCTCACAGTTCGAGGCAGGCAGGCAGATCCCACAGTTCAAGGCAGGCAGGCAGATCCCACAGTTCGGGGCAGGCAGGCGGATCCCACAGTTCGGGGCATGCAGATCCCACAGTTCGGGGCAGGCAGGCAGATCCCACAGTTCGAGGCAGGCAGATCCCACAGTTCGGGGCAGGGAGGCAGGCAGATCCCACAGTTCGGGGCAGGGAGGCTGATCCCACAGTTCGGGACAGACAGCCAGGCAGATCCCGCAGTTCGGGGCAGGCAGGCAGATCCCACAGTTCGTGGCAGGCAGGCAGATCCCACAGTTCGGGACAGACAGCCAGGCAGATCCCACAGTTCGAGGCAGGCAGGCAGGCAGATCCCACAGTTCGGGGCAGGCAGGCAGATCCCACAGTTCGAGGCAGGCAGGCAGGCAGGCAGATCCCACAGTTCGAGGCAGGCAGATCCCACAGTTCGAGGCAGGCAGGCAGGCAGATCCCACAGTTCGGGGCAGGCAGGCAGATCCCACAGTTCGAGGCAGGCAGGCAGGCAGGCAGATCCCACAGTTCGAGGCAGGCAGGCAGGCAGGCAGATCCCACAGTTCGAGGCAGGCAGGCAGGCTGATCCCACAGTTCGGGGCAGGCAGGCAGATCCCACAGTTCGGGGCAGGCAGGCAGATCCCACAGTTCGTGGCAGGTAGGCAGATCCCACAGTTCGGGGCAGGCAGGCGGATCCCACAGTTCGGGGCATGCAGATCCCACAGTTCGGGGCAGGCAGGCAGATCCCTCACATCGAGGCAGGCAGGCAGGCAGATCACACATTTCGGAGCAGGCAGGCAGATCCCACAGTTCGAAGCAGGCAGGCAGGCAGATCCCTCACATCGAGGCAGGCAGTCAGGCCGATCCCACAGTTGGGGGCAGGCAGGCAGATCCCACAGTTCGGGGCAGGCAGGCAGATCCCACAGTTCGGGACAGGCAGGCAGGCAGATCCCACCATTCGGGGCAGGCAGGCAGATCCCACAGTTCGGGACAGACAGGCAGGCTGGCAGATCCCACAGTTCGGGGCAGGCAGGCAGATCCCACAGTTCGGGGCAGGTAGGCAGGCAGATCCCACAGTTCGAGGCAGGCAGGCAGGCAGATCCCACCATTCGGGGCAGGCAGGCAGATCCCACAGTTCGGGACAGACAGGCAGGCTGGCAGATCCCACAGTTCGGGGCAGGCAGGCAGGCATATCCCACAGTTAGAGGCAGGCAGGCAGATCCCACAGTTCGGGGCAGGTAGGCAGGCAGATCCCACAGTTCGAGGCAGGCAGGCAGGCAGATCCCACAGTTCGAGGCTGGCAGGCAGATCCCACAGTTCGAGGCAGGCAGGCAGGCAGATCCCACAGTTCGGGGCAGGCAGATCCCACAGTTCGGGGCAGGCAGGCAGACGCACAGTTCGGGACAGGAAGGCAGATCCCACAGTTCGAGGCAGGCAGGCAGGCAGATCCCACAGTTTGGGGCAGGCAGGCAGGCAGATCCCAGAGTTCGAGGCAGGCAGATCCCACAGTTCAAGGCTGGCTGGCAGGCAGATCCCACAGTTCAAGGCAGGCAGGCAGATCCCTCAGTTCGTGGCAGGCAGGCAGATCCCACAGTTCGGGGCAGGCAGGCGGATCCCACAGTTCGGGGCATGCAGATCCCACAGTTCGGGGCAGGCAGGCAGATCCCACAGTTCGAGGCAGGAATATCCCACAGTTCGGGGCAGGGAGGCAGGCAGATCCCACAGTTCGGGACAGGGAGGCAGGCAGATCCCACAGTTCAGGGAAGGCAGGCAGATCCCACAGTTCTAGGCTGGCAGGCAGATCCCACAGTTCGAGGCAGGAAGGCAGATCCCACAGTTCGGGGCAGGCTGGCAGATCCCACAGTTCGGGGCAGGCAGATCCCACAGTTCGGGGCAGGCTGGCAGATCCCACAGTTCGGGGCAGGCAGATCCCACAGTTCGGGGCAGGCAGGCAGATCTCACAGTTCGAGGCAGGCAGGCAGATCCCACAGTTCAAGGCAGGCAGGCAGATCCCACAGTTCGTGGCAGGTAGGCAGATCCCACAGTTCGGGGCAGGCAGGCGGATCCCACAGTTGGGGGCATGCAGATCCCACAGTTCGGGGCAGGCAGGCAGATCCCACAGTTCGAGGCAGGCAGATCCCACAGTTCGGGGCAGGGAGGCAGGCAGATCCCACAGTTCGGGGCAGGGAGGCTGATCCCACAGTTCGGGACAGACAGCCAGGCAGATCCCGCAGTTCGGGGCAGGCAGGCAGATCCCACAGTTCGTGGCAGGCAGGCAGATCCCACAGTTCGGGACAGACAGCCAGGCAGATCCCACAGTTCGAGGCAGGCAGGCAGGCAGATCCCACAGTTCGGGGCAGGCAGGCAGATCCCACAGTTCGGGGCAGGCAGTCAGATCCCACAGTTCGGGGTAGGGAGGCAGATCCCACAGTTCGGGGCAGGAAGGCAGATCCCACTGTTCGAGGTAGGCAGGCAGGCAGATCCCACAGTTCGAGGCAGGCAGATCCCACATTTCGAGGCAGGGAAGCAGATCCCACAGTTTGGGGCAGGCAGGCAGATCCTTCACATCGAGGCAGGCAGGCACGCAGATCACACAGTTCGGAGCAGGCAGGCAGATCCCACAGTTCGGAGCAGGCAGGCAGATCCCGCAGTTTGGGGCAGGCAGGCAGATCCCTGACATCGAGGCAGGCAGGCAGGCAGATCACACAGTTCGGAGCAGGCAGGCACATCCCACAGTTCGGAGCAGGCAGGCAGGCAGATCCCTCACATCGAAGCAGGCAGGCAGGCAGATCCCACAGTTCAGGGCAGATAGGCAGGCAGATCCCACAGTACGGGGCCGGCAGATCCACAGTTCGAGGCAGGCAGGCAGATCCCACAGTTTGGGGCATGCCGGCAGAATCCACAGTTCAGAGCAGGCAGGCAGGCAGATCCCACACTTCGAGGCAGGCAGGCAGGCAGATCCCACAGTTCGGGGCAGGCAGGCAGATCACACAGTTCGGGGCAGGCAGGCAGATCCCACAGTTCGGGACAGGCAGGCAGGCAGATCCCACCATTCGGTGCAGGCAGGCAGATCCCACAGTTCGGGGCAGACAGGCAGATCCCACAGTTCGGGACAGACAGGCGGGCTGGCAAATCCCACATTTCGGGGCAGGCAGGCAATCAGATCCGACGCAGGCAGGCAGATCCCACAGTTCGGGGCAGGCAGGCAGAACCCACAGTTCGAGGCAGGTAGGCAGGCAGATCCCACAGTTCAGGGAAGGCAGTCAGATCCCACAGTTCGAGGCTGGCAGGCAGATCCCACAGTTCGAGGCAGGAAGGCAGATCCCACAGTTCGGGGCAGGCTGGCAGATCCCACAGTTCGGGGCAGGCAGATCCCACAGTTCGGGGCAGGCTGGCAGATCCCACAGTTCGGGGCAGGCAGGCAGATCCCACAGTTCGGGGCAGGCAGGCAATCAGATCCGACGCAGGCAGGCAGATCCCACAGTTCGGGGCAGGCAGGCAGAACCCACAGTTCGAGGCAGGTTGGCAGGCAGATCCCACAGTTCAGGGAAGGCAGTCAGATCCCACAGTTCGAGGCTGGCAGGCAGATCCCACAGTTCGAGGCAGGAAGGCAGATCCCACAGTTCGGGGCAGGCTGGCAGATCCCACAGTTCGGGGCAGGCAGATCCCACAGTTCGGGGCAGGCTGGCAGATCCCACAGTTCGGGGCAGGCAGATCCCACAGTTCGGGGCTGGCAGGCAGATCCCACAGTTCAGGGCAGGGAGACAGATCCCACAGTTCGAGGCAGGCAGGCAGATCCCACAGTTTGGGGCAGGCAGGCAGATCCCACAGTTCGAGGCAGGCAGGCAGGCAGATCCCACAGTTCGGGGCAGGCAGGCAGATCCCACAGTTCGGGGCAGGCAGGCAGATCCCACAGTTCAAGGCAGGCAGGCAGATTCCACAGTTAGTGGCAGGCAGGCAGATCCCACAGTTCGGGGCAGGCAGGCGGATCCCACAGTTCGGGGCATGCAGATCCCACAGTTCGGGGCAGGCAGGCAGATCCCACAGTTCGAGGCAGGCAGGCACATCCCACAGTTCGGGACAGACAGCCAGGCAGATCCCACAGTTCGAGGCAGGCAGGCAGGCTGATCCCACAGTTCGGGGCAGGCAGGCACATCCCACAGTTCGGGGCAGGCAGGCAGATCTCACAGTTCGAGGCAGGCAGGCAGATCCCACAGTTCGTGGCAGGTAGGCAGATCCCACAGTTCGGGGCAGGCAGGCGGATCCCACAGTTGGGGGCATGCAGATCCCACAGTTCGGGGCAGGCAGGCAGATCCCACAGTTCGAGGCAGGCAGATCCCACAGCTCGGGGCAGGGAGGCAGGCAGATCTCACAGTTCGAGGCAGGCAGGCAGATCCCACAGTTCAAGGCAGGCAGGCAGATCCCACAGTTCGGGGCAGGCAGGCGGATCCCACAGTTCGGGGCATGCAGATCCCACAGTTCGGAGCAGGCAGGCAGATCCCACAGTTCGAGGCAGGCAGATCCCACAGTTCGGGGCAGGGAGGCAGGCAGATCCCACAGTTCGGGGCAGGGAGGCTGATCCCACAGTTCGGGACAGACAGCCAGGCAGATCCCGCAGTTCGGGGCAGGCAGGCAGATCCCACAGTTCGTGGCAGGCAAGCAGATCCCACAGTTCGGGACAGACAGCCAGGCAGATCCCACAGTTCGAGGCAGGCAGGCAGATCCCACAGTTCGGGGCAGGCAGGCAGATCCCACAGTTCGAGGCAGGCAGGCAGGCAGGCAGATCCCACAGTTCGAGGCAGGCAGGCAGGCAGGCAGATCCCACAGTTCGAGGCAGGCAGGCAGGCAGATCCCACAGTTCGGGGCAGGCAGGCAGATCCCACAGTTCGAGGCAGGCAGGCAGGCAGGCAGATCCCACAGTTCGAGGCAGGCAGGCAGGCAGGCAGATCCCTCAGTTCGAGGCAGGCAGGCAGGCTGATCCCACAGTTCGGGGCAGGCAGGCAGATCCCACAGTTCGGGGCAGGCAGGCAGATCCCACAGTTCGTGGCAGGTAGGCAGATCCCACAGTTCGGGGCAGGCAGGCGGATCCCACAGTTCGGGGCATGCAGATCCCACAGTTCGGGGTAGGCAGGCAGATCCCTCACATCGAGGCAGGCAGGCAGGCAGATCACACATTTCGGAGCAGGCAGGCAGATCCCACAGTTCGAAGCAGGCAGGCAGGCAGATCCCTCACATCGAGGCAGACAGGCAGGCCGATCCCACAGTTCGGGGCAGGCAGGCAGATCCCACAGTTCGGGGCAGGCAGGCAGATCCCACAGTTCGGGACAGGCAGGCAGGCAGATCCCACCATTCAGGGCAGGCAGGCAGATCCCACAGTTCGGGACAGACAGGCAGGCTGGCAGATCCCACAGTTCGGGGCAGGCAGGCAGGCATATCCCACAGTTCGAGGCAGGCAGGCAGATCCCACAGTTCGGGGCAGGTAGGCAGGCAGATCCCACAGTTCGAGGCAGGCAGGCAGGCAGATCCCACAGTTCGAGGCTGGCAGGCAGATCCCACAGTTCGAGGCAGGCAGGCAGGCAGATCCCACAGTTCGAGGCAGGCAGATCCCACAGTTCAAGGCAGGCTGGCAGGCAGATCCCACAGTTCAAGGCAGGCAGGCAGATCCCTCAGTTCGTGGCAGGCAGGCAGATCCCACAGTTCGGGGCATGCAGATCCCACAGTTCGGGGCAGGCAGGCAGATCCCACAGTTCGAGGCAGGAATATCCCACTGTTCGGGGCAGGGAGGCAGGCAGATCCCACAGTTCGGGGCAGGGAGGCAGGCAGATCCCACAGTTCAGGGAAGGCAGGCAGATCCCACAGTTCGAGGCTGGCAGGCAGATCCCACAGTTCGAGGCAGGAAGGCAGATCCCACAGTTCGGGGCAGGCTGGCAGATCCCACAGTTCGGGGCAGGCAGATCCCACAGTTCGGGGCAGGCTGGCAGATCCCACAGTTCGGGGCAGGCAGATCCCACAGTTCGGGGCAGGCAGGCAGATCTCACAGTTCGAGGCAGGCAGGCAGATCCCACAGTTCAAGGCAGGCAGGCAGATCCCACAGTTCGTGGCAGGTAGGCAGATCCCACAGTTCGGGGCAGGCAGGCGGATCCCACAGTTGGGGGCATGCAGATCCCACAGTTCGGGGCAGGCAGGCAGATCCCACAGTTCGAGGCAGGCAGATCCCACACTTCGGGGCAGGGAGGCAGGCAGATCCCACAGTTCGGGGCAGGGAGGCTGATCCCACAGTTCGGGACAGACAGCCAGGCAGATCCCGCAGTTCGGGGCAGGCAGGCAGATCCCACAGTTCGTGGCAGGCAGGCAGATCCCACAGTTCGGGACAGACAGCCAGGCAGATCCCACAGTTCGAGGCAGGCAGGCAGGCAGATCCCACAGTTCGGGGCAGGCAGGCAGATCCCACAGTTCGGGGCAGGCAGGCAGATCCCACAGTTCGGGGCAGGGAGGCAGATCCCACAGTTCGGGGCAGGAAGGCAGATCCCACTGTTCGAGGTAGGCAGGCAGGCAGATCCCACAGTTCGAGGCAGGCAGATCCCACATTTCGAGGCAGGGAAGCAGATCCCACAGTTCGGGCCAGGCAGGCAGATCCCTCACATCGAGGCAGGCAGGCACGCAGATCACACAGTTCGGAGCAGGCAGGCAGGCAGATCCCACAGTTCGAGGCAGGCAGGCAGATCCCGCAGTTTGGGGCAGGCAGGCAGATCCCTCACATCGAGGCAGGCAGGCAGGCAGATCACACAGTTCGGAGCAGGCAGGCACATCCCACAGTTCGGAGCAGGCAGGCAGGCAGATCCCTCACATCGAAGCAGGCAGGCAGGCAGATCCCACCATTCGGGGCAGTTAGGCAGATCCCACAGTTCGGGACAGACAGGCAGGCTGGCAGATCCCACAGTTCGGGGCAGGCCGGCAGGCATATCCCACAGTTCGGGGCAGGCAGATCCCACAGTTCGGGGCAGGCTGGCAGATCCCACAGTTCGGGGAGGCAGAACGCACAGTTCGGGGCTGGCAGGCAGATCCCACAGTTCGAGGCAGGCAGGCAGATCCCACAGTTCAAGGCAGGCAGGCAGATCCCACAGTTCGGGACAGACAGCCAGTCAGATCCCACAGTTCGAGGCAGGCAGGCAGGCAGATCCCACAGTTCGGGGCAGGCAGGCAGATCCCACAGTTCGGGGCAGGCAGGCAGATCACACAGTTCGAGGCAGGCAGGCAGATCCCACAGTTCAAGGCAGGCAGGCAGATTCCACAGTTCGTGGCAGGCAGGCAGATCCCGCAGTTCGGGGCAGGCAGGCGGATCCCACAGTTCGGGGCATGCAAATCCCACAGTTCGGGGCAGGCAGGCAGATCCCACAGTTCGAGGCAGGCAGGCAGATCCCACAGTTCGGGACAGACAGCCAGGCAGATCCCACCGTTCGAGGCAGGCAGGCAGGCAGATCCCACAGTTCGAGGCAGGCAGATCCCACAGTTCAAGGCAGGCTGGCAGGCAGATCCCACAGTTCGAGGCAGGCAGGCAGATCCCACAGTTTGGGGCAGGCAGGCAGATCCCACAGTACGGGGCCGGCAGATCCACAGTTCGAGGCAGGCAGGCAGATCCCACAGTTCGGGGCAGGTAGGCAGGCAGATCCCACAGTTCGAGGCAGGCAGGCAGGCAGATCCCACAGTTCGAGGCTGGCAGGGAGATCCCACAGTTTGAGGCAGGCAGGCAGGCGGATCCCACAGTTCGGGGCATGCAAATCCCACAGTTCGGGGCAGGCAGGCAGATCCCACAGTTCGAGGCAGGCAGGCAGATCCCACAGTTCAAGGCAGGCTGGCAGGCAGATCCCACAGTTCAAGGCAGGCAGGCAGATCCCACAGTTTGGGGCAGGCCAGCAGATCCCACAGTTCGGAGCAGGCAGGCAGGCAGTTCCCACAGTTCGGGGCAGGCTGGCAGGCAGATCCCACAGTTTGGGGCAGGCAGGCAGATCCCACAGTACGGGGCCGGCAGATCCACAGTTCGAGGCAGGCAGGCAGATCCCACAGTTTGGGGCAGGCCGGCAGATCCCACAGTTCGGAGCAGGCAGGCAGGCAGATCCCACAGTTCGGGGCAGACAGGCGGGCTGGCAGATCCCACAGTTCGGGGCAGGCAGGCAGGCAGATCCGTGGCAGGCAGGCAGATCCCACAGTTCGGGGCAGGCAGGCAGAATCCACAGTTCGAGGCAGGTAGGCAGGCAGATCCCACAGTTCAGGGAAGGCAGGCAGATCCCACAGTTCAGGGAAGGCAGGCAGATCCCACAGTTCGAGGCAGGCAGGCAGATCCCACAGTTCGAGGCAGGAAGGCAGATCCCACAGTTCGGGGCAGGCTGGCAGATCCCACAGTTCGGGGCAGGCAGATCCCACAGTTCGGGGCAGGCTGGCAGATCCCACAGTTCGGGGAGGCAGAACGCACAGTTCGGGGCTGGCAGGCAGATCCCACAGTTCAGGGCAGGGAGGCAGATCCCACAGTTCGAGGCAGGCAGGCAGATCCCACAGTTTGGGGCAGGCAGGCAGATCCCACAGTTCGAGGCAGGCAGGCAGATCCCACAGTTCGGGACAGACAGCCAGTCAGATCCCACAGTTCGAGGCAGGCAGGCAGGCAGATCCCACAGTTCGGGGCAGGCAGGCAGATCCCACAGTTCGGAGCAGGCAGGCAGATCACACAGTTCGAGGCAGGCAGGCAGATCCCACAGTTCAAGGCAGGCAGGCAGATCCCACAGTTCGGGGCAGGCAGGCGGATCCCACAGTTCGGGGCATGCAAATCCCACAGTTCGGGGCAGGCAGGCAGATCCCACAGTTCGAGGCAGGCAGGCAGATCCCACAGTTCAGGACAGACAGCCAGGCAGATCCCACCGTTCGAGGCAGGCAGGCAGGCAGATCCCACAGTTCGAGGCAGGCAGATCCCACAGTTCGGGGCAGGCAGGCAGATCACAC
The DNA here is from genome assembly GCF_030144855.1 of Hypanus sabinus. Lineage (NCBI taxonomy): Eukaryota > Metazoa > Chordata > Chondrichthyes > Myliobatiformes > Dasyatidae > Hypanus > Hypanus sabinus. Next base: position 85,647,674 of record NC_082707.1, read on the forward strand.
AGTTCGAGGCAGGCAGGCAGATCCCACAGTTTAAGGCAGGCTGGCAGATCCCACAGTTCGGGGCAGGCCGGCAGGCATATCCCACAGTTCGGGGCAGGCAGATCCCACAGTTCGGGGCAGGCTGGCAGTTCCCACAGTTCGGGGAGGCAGAACGCACAGTTCGGGGCTGGCAGGCAGATCCCACAGTTCGAGGCAGGCAGGCAGATCCCACAGTTCGAGGCAGGCAGGCAGATCCCACAGTTCAAGGCAGGCAGGCAGATCCCACAGTTTGGGACAGACAGCCAGTCAGATCCCACAGTTCGAGGCAGGCAGGCAGGCAGATCCCACAGTTCGGGGCAGGCAGGCAGATCCCACAGTTCGGGGCAGGCAGGCAGATCACACAGTTCGAGGCAGGCAGGCAGATCCCACAGTTCAAGGCAGGCAGGCAGATTCCACAGCTCGTGGCAGGCAGGCAGATCCCGCAGTTCGGGGCAGGCAGGCGGATCCCACAGTTCGGGGCATGCAAATCCCACAGTTCGGGGCAGGCAGGCAGATCCCACAGTTCGAGGCAGGCAGGCAGATCCTACAGTTCGGGACAGACAGCCAGGCAGATCCCACCGTTCGAGGCAGGCAGGCAGGCAGATCCCACAGTTCGAGGCAGGCAGATCCCACAGTTCAAGGCAGGCTGGCAGGCAGATCCCACAGTTCGAGGCAGGCAGGCAGATCCCACAGTTTGGGGCAGGCAGGCAGATCCCACAGTACGGGGCCGGCAGATCCACAGTTCGAGGCAGGCAGGCAGATCCCACAGTTCGGGGCAGGTAGGCAGGCAGATCCCACAGTTCGAGGCAGGCAGGCAGGCAGATCCCACAGTTCGAGGCTGGCAGGGAGATCCCACAGTTCGAGGCAGGCAGGCAGGCGGATCCCACAGTTCGGGGCATGCAAATCCCACAGTTCGGGGCAGGCAGGCAGATCCCACAGTTCGAGGCAGGCAGGCAGATCCCACAGTTCGGGACAGACAGCCAGGCAGATCCCACCGTTCGAGGCAGGCAGGCAGGCAGATCCCACAGTTCGAGGCAGGCAGATCCCACAGTTCAAGGCAGGCTGGCAGGCAGATCCCACAGTTCGAGGCAGGCAGGCAGATCCCACAGTTAGGGGCAGGCAGGCAGATCCCACAGTACGGGGCCGGCAGATCCACAGTTCGAGGCAGGCAGGCAGATCCCACAGTTTGGGGCAGGCAGATCCCACAGTTCAAGGCAGGCTGGCAGGCAGATCCCACAGTTCAAGGCAGGCAGGCAGATCCCACAGTTTGGGGCAGGCCAGCAGATCCCACAGTTCGGAGCAGGCAGGCAGGCAGATCCCACAGTTCGGGGCAGGCTGGCAGGCAGATCCCACAGTTTGGGGCAGGCAGGCAGATCCCACAGTACGGGGCCGGCAGATCCACAGTTCGAGGCAGGCAGGCAGATCCCACAGTTTGGGGCAGGCCGGCAGATCCCACAGTTCGGAGCAGGCAGGCAGGCAGATCCCACAGTTCGGGGCAGACAGGCGGGCTGGCAGATCCCACAGTTCGGGGCAGGCAGGCAGGCAGATCCGTGGCAGGCAGGCAGATCCCACAGTTCGAGGCAGGCAGGCAGATCCCACAGTTCGGGACAGACAGCCAGGCAGATCCCACCGTTCGAGGCAGGCAGGCAGGCAGATCCCACAGTTCGAGGCAGGCAGATCCCACAGTTCAAGGCAGGCTGGCAGGCAGATCCCACAGTTCGAGGCAGGCAGGCAGATCCCACAGTTAGGGGCAGGCAGGCAGATCCCACAGTACGGGGCCGGCAGATCCACAGTTCGAGGCAGGCAGGCAGATCCCACAGTTTGGGGCAGGCAGATCCCACAGTTCAAGGCAGGCTGGCAGGCAGATCCCACAGTTCAAGGCAGGCAGGCAGATCCCACAGTTTGGGGCAGGCCAGCAGATCCCACAGTTCGGAGCAGGCAGGCAGGCAGATCCCACAGTTCGGGGCAGGCTGGCAGGCAGATCCCACAGTTTGGGGCAGGCAGGCAGATCCCACAGTACGGGGCCGGCAGATCCACAGTTCGAGGCAGGCAGGCAGATCCCACAGTTTGGGGCAGGCCGGCAGATCCCACAGTTCGGAGCAGGCAGGCAGGCAGATCCCACAGTTCGGGGCAGACAGGCGGGCTGGCAGATCCCACAGTTCGGGGCAGGCAGGCAGGCAGATCCGTGGCAGGCAGGCAGATCCCACAGTTCGGGGCAGGCAGGCAGAATCCACAGTTCGAGGCAGGTAGGCAGGCAGATCCCACAGTTCAGGGAAGGCAGGCAGATCCCACAGTTCAGGGAAGGCAGGCAGATCCCACAGTTCGAGGCAGGCAGGCAGATCCCACAGTTCGAGGCAGGAAGGCAGATCCCACAGTTCGGGGCAGGCTGGCAGATCCCACAGTTCGGGGCAGGCAGATCCCACAGTTCGGGGCAGGCTGGCAGATCCCACAGTTCGGGGAGGCAGAACGCACAGTTCGGGGCTGGCAGGCAGATCCCACAGTTCAGGGCAGGGAGGCAGATCCCACAGTTCGAGGCAGGCAGGCAGATCCCACAGTTTGGGGCAGGCAGGCAGATCCCACAGTTCGAGGCAGGCAGGCAGATCCCACAGTTCGGGACAGACAGCCAGTCAGATCCCACAGTTCGAGGCAGGCAGGCAGGCAGATCCCACAGTTCGGGGCAGGCAGGCAGATCCCACAGTTCGGAGCAGGCAGGCAGATCACACAGTTCGAGGCAGGCAGGCAGATGCCACAGTTCAAGGCAGGCAGGCAGATTCCACAGTTCGTGGCAGGCAGGCAGATCCCACAGTTCGGGGCAGGCAGGCGGATCCCACAGTTCGGGGCATGCAAATCCCACAGTTCGGGGCAGGCAGGCAGATCCCACAGTTCGAGGCAGGCAGGCAGATCCCACAGTTCAGGACAGACAGCCAGGCAGATCCCACCGTTCGAGGCAGGCAGGCAGGCAGATCCCACAGTTCGAGGCAGGCAGATCCCACAGTTCAAGGCAGGCTGGCAGGCAGATCCCACAGTTCGAGGCAGGCAGGCAGATCCCACAGTTCGGGACAGACAGGCGGGCTGGCAGATCCCACAGTTCGGGGCAGGCAGGCAGGCAGATCCGAGGCAGGCAGGCAGATCCCACAGTTCGGGGCATGCAGGCAGAATCCACAGTTCGGGGCAGACTGGCTGATCACACAGTTCGGGACAGACAGGCGGGCTGGCAGATCCCACAGTTCGGGGCAGGCAGGCAGGCAGATCCGAGGCAGGCAGGCAGATCCCACAGTTCGGGGCAGGCAGGCAGAATCCACAGTTCGAGGCAGGTAGGCAGGCAGATCCCACAGTTCAGGGAAGGCAGGCAGATCCCACAGTTCGAGGCAGGCAGGCAGATCCCACAGTTCGAGGCAGGCAGGCAGATCCCACAGTTCGAGGCAGGAAGGCAGATCCCACAGTTCGGGGCAGGCTGGCAGATCCCACAGTTCGGGGCAGGCAGATCCCACAGTTCGGGGCAGGCTGGCAGATCCCACAGTTCGGGGAGGCAGAACGCACAGTTCGGGGCTGGCAGGCAGATCCCACAGTTCAGGGCAGGGAGGCAGATCCCACAGTTCGAGGCAGGCAGGCAGATCCCACAGTTTGGGGCAGGCAGGCAGATCCCACAGTTCGAGGCAGGCAGGCAGATCCCACAGTTCGGGACAGACAGCCAGTCAGATCCCACAGTTCGAGGCAGGCAGGCAGGCAGATCCCACAGTTCGGGGCAGGCAGGCAGATCCCACAGTTCGGAGCAGGCAGGCAGATCACACAGTTCGAGGCAGGCAGGCAGATGCCACAGTTCAAGGCAGGCAGGCAGATTCCACAGTTCGTGGCAGGCAGGCAGATCCCACAGTTCGGGGCAGGCAGGCGGATCCCACAGTTCGGGGCATGCAAATCCCACAGTTCGGGGCAGGCAGGCAGATCCCACAGTTCGAGGCAGGCAGGCAGATCCCACAGTTCAGGACAGACAGCCAGGCAGATCCCACCGTTCGAGGCAGGCAGGCAGGCAGATCCCACAGTTCGAGGCAGGCAGATCCCACAGTTCAAGGCAGGCTGGCAGGCAGATCCCACAGTTCGAGGCAGGCAGGCAGATCCCACAGTTCGGGACAGACAGGCGGGCTGGCAGATCCCACAGTTCGGGGCAGGCAGGCAGGCAGATCCGAGGCAGGCAGGCAGATCCCACAGTTCGGGGCATGCAGGCAGAATCCACAGTTCGGGGCAGACTGGCTGATCACACAGTTCGGGACAGACAGGCGGGCTGGCAGATCCCACAGTTCGGGGCAGGCAGGCAGGCAGATCCGAGGCAGGCAGGCAGATCCCACAGTTCGGGGCAGGCAGGCAGAATCCACAGTTCGAGGCAGGTAGGCAGGCAGATCCCACAGTTCAGGGAAGGCAGGCAGATCCCACAGTTCGAGGCAGGCAGGCAGATCCCACAGTTCGAGGCAGGCAGGCAGGCAGATCCCACAGTTCGGGGCAGGCAGGCATATCCCACAGTTCGGGACAGGCAGGCAGATCCCACCGTTCGGGGTAGACAGGCAGATCCCACAGTTCGGGACAGACAGGCGGGCTGGCAGATCCCACAGTTCGGGGCAGGCAGGCAGGCAGATCCCACAGTTCGAGGCAGGCAGGCAGATCCCACAGTTCGGGGCAGGCAGGCAGATCCCACAGTTCGGGGCAGGCTGGCAGATCCCACAGTTCGGGGCAGGCAGGCAGATCCCACAGTTCAGGGGAGGCTGGCAGATCCCACAGTTCGGGGCAGGCAGATCCCACAGTTCGGGGCAGGTAGGCAGGCAGATCCCACAGTTCGAGGCAGGCAGGCAGGCAGATCCCACAGTTCGAGGCTGGCAGGCAGATCCCACAGTTCGAGGCAGGCAGGCAGGCAAATCCCACAGTTCGGGGCAGGCAGGCAGGCAGATCCCACAGTTCGGGGCAGGCAGGCAGATCCCACAGTTCGGGACAGGAAGGCAGATCCCACAGTTCGAGGCAGGCAGGCAGGCAGACCCCACAGTTTGGGGCAGGCAGGCAGATCCCACAGTACGGGGCCGGCAGATCCACAGTTCGAGGCAGGCAGGCAGATCCCACAGTTTGGGGCAGGCCGGCAGATCCCACAGTTCGGAGCAGGCAGGCAGGCAGATCCCACACTTCGAGGCAGGCAGGCAGGCGGATCCCACAGTTCGGGGCATGCAAATCCCACAGTTCGGGGCAGGCAGGCAGATCCCACAGTTCGAGGCAGGCAGGCAGATCCCACAGTTCGGGACAGACAGCCAGGCAGATCCCACCGTTCGAGGCAGGCAGGCAGGCAGATCCCACAGTTCGAGGCAGGCAGATCCCACAGTTCAAGGCAGGCTGGCAGGCAGATCCCACAGTTCGAGGCAGGCAGGCAGATCCCACAGTTAGGGGCAGGCAGGCAGATCCCACAGTACGGGGCCGGCAGATCCACAGTTCGAGGCAGGCAGGCAGATCCCACAGTTTGGGGCAGGCAGATCCCACAGTTCAAGGCAGGCTGGCAGGCAGATCCCACAGTTCAAGGCAGGCAGGCAGATCCCACAGTTTGGGGCAGGCTAGCAGATCCCACAGTTCGGAGCAGGCAGGCAGGCAGATCCCACAGTTCGGGGCAGGCTGGCAGGCAGATCCCACAGTTTGGGGCAGGCAGGCAGATCCCACAGTACGGGGCCGGCAGATCCACAGTTCGAGGCAGGCAGGCAGATCCCACAGTTTGGGGCAGGCCGGCAGATCCCACAGTTCGGAGCAGGCAGGCAGGCAGATCCCACAGTTCGGGGCAGACAGGCGGGCTGGCAGATCCCACAGTTCGGGGCAGGCAGGCAGGCAGATCCGTGGCAGGCAGGCAGATCCCACAGTTCGAGGCAGGCAGGCAGATCCCACAGTTCGGGACAGACAGCCAGGCAGATCCCACCGTTCGAGGCAGGCAGGCAGGCAGATCCCACAGTTCGAGGCAGGCAGATCCCACAGTTCAAGGCAGGCTGGCAGGCAGATCCCACAGTTCGAGGCAGGCAGGCAGATCCCACAGTTAGGGGCAGGCAGGCAGATCCCACAGTACGGGGCCGGCAGATCCACAGTTCGAGGCAGGCAGGCAGATCCCACAGTTTGGGGCAGGCAGATCCCACAGTTCAAGGCAGGCTGGCAGGCAGATCCCACAGTTCAAGGCAGGCAGGCAGATCCCACAGTTTGGGGCAGGCCAGCAGATCCCACAGTTCGGAGCAGGCAGGCAGGCAGATCCCACAGTTCGGGGCAGGCTGGCAGGCAGATCCCACAGTTTGGGGCAGGCAGGCAGATCCCACAGTACGGGGCCGGCAGATCCACAGTTCGAGGCAGGCAGGCAGATCCCACAGTTTGGGGCAGGCCGGCAGATCCCACAGTTCGGAGCAGGCAGGCAGGCAGATCCCACAGTTCGGGGCAGACAGGCGGGCTGGCAGATCCCACAGTTCGGGGCAGGCAGGCAGGCAGATCCGTGGCAGGCAGGCAGATCCCACAGTTCGGGGCAGGCAGGCAGAATCCACAGTTCGAGGCAGGTAGGCAGGCAGATCCCACAGTTCAGGGAAGGCAGGCAGATCCCACAGTTCAGGGAAGGCAGGCAGATCCCACAGTTCGAGGCAGGCAGGCAGATCCCACAGTTCGAGGCAGGAAGGCAGATCCCACAGTTCGGGGCAGGCTGGCAGATCCCACAGTTCGGGGCAGGCAGATCCCACAGTTCGGGGCAGGCTGGCAGATCCCACAGTTCGGGGAGGCAGAACGCACAGTTCGGGGCTGGCAGGCAGATCCCACAGTTCAGGGCAGGGAGGCAGATCCCACAGTTCGAGGCAGGCAGGCAGATCCCACAGTTTGGGGCAGGCAGGCAGATCCCACAGTTCGAGGCAGGCAGGCAGATCCCACAGTTCGGGACAGACAGCCAGTCAGATCCCACAGTTCGAGGCAGGCAGGCAGGCAGATCCCACAGTTCGGGGCAGGCAGGCAGATCCCACAGTTCGGAGCAGGCAGGCAGATCACACAGTTCGAGGCAGGCAGGCAGATGCCACAGTTCAAGGCAGGCAGGCAGATTCCACAGTTCGTGGCAGGCAGGCAGATCCCACAGTTCGGGGCAGGCAGGCGGATCCCACAGTTCGGGGCATGCAAATCCCACAGTTCGGGGCAGGCAGGCAGATCCCAGAGTTCAGGACAGACAGCCAGGCAGATCCCACCGTTCGAGGCAGGCAGGCAGGCAGATCCCACAGTTCGAGGCAGGCAGATCCCACAGTTCAAGGCAGGCTGGCAGGCAGATCCCACAGTTCGAGGCAGGCAGGCAGATCCCACAGTTCGGGACAGACAGGCGGGCTGGCAGATCCCACAGTTCGGGGCAGGCAGGCAGGCAGATCCGAGGCAGGCAGGCAGATCCCACAGTTCGGGGCATGCAGGCAGAATCCACAGTTCGGGGCAGACTGGCTGATCACACAGTTCGGGACAGACAGGCGGGCTGGCAGATCCCACAGTTCGGGGCAGGCAGGCAGGCAGATCCGAGGCAGGCAGGCAGATCCCACAGTTCGGGGCAGGCAGGCAGAATCCACAGTTCGAGGCAGGTAGGCAGGCAGATCCCACAGTTCAGGGAAGGCAGGCAGATCCCACAGTTCGAGGCAGGCAGGCAGATCCCACAGTTCGAGGCAGGCAGGCAGGCAGATCCCACAGTTCGGGGCAGGCAGGCATATCCCACAGTTCGGGACAGGCAGGCAGATCCCACCGTTCGGGGTAGACAGGCAGATCCCACAGTTCGGGACAGACAGGCGGGCTGGCAGATCCCACAGTTCGGGGCAGGCAGGCAGGCAGATCCCACAGTTCGAGGCAGGCAGGCAGATCCCACAGTTCGGGGCAGGCAGGCAGATCCCACAGTTCGGGGCAGGCTGGCAGATCCCACAGTTCGGGGCAGGCAGGCAGATCCCACAGTTCGGGGCAGGCTGGCAGATCCCACAGTTCGGGGCAGGCAGATCCCACAGTTCGGGGCAGGTAGGCAGGCAGATCCCACAGTTCGAGGCAGGCAGGCAGGCAGATCCCACAGATCGAGGCTGGCAGGCAGATCCCACAGTTCGAGGCAGGCAGGCAGGCAGATCCCACAGTTCGGGGCAGGCAGGCAGGCAGATCCCACAGTTCGGGGCAGGCAGGCAGATCCCACAGTTCGGGACAGGAAGGCAGATCCCACAGTTCGAGGCAGGCAGGCAGGCAGACCCCACAGTTTGGGGCAGGCAGGCAGGCAGATCCCACAGTTTGAGGCAGGCAGATCCCACAGTTCGAGGCAGGAAGGCAGGCAGATCCCACAGTTCAAGGCAGGCAGGCAGATCCCACAGTTTGGGGCAGGCAGGCAGATCCCACAGTACGGGGCCGGCAGATCCACAGTTCGAGGCAGGCAGGCAGATCCCACAGTTTGGGGCAGGCAGGCAGATCCCACAGATCGGAGCAGGCAGGCAGGCAGATCCCATACTTCGAGGCAGGCAGGCAGGCAGATCCCACAGTTCGGGGCAGGCAGGCAGATCACACAGTTCGGGGCAGGCAGGCAGATCCCACAGTTCGGGACAGGCAGGCAGGCAGATCCCACCATTCGGGGCAGGCAGGCAGATCCCACAGTTCGGGGCAGACAGGCAGATCCCACAGTTCGGGACAGACAGGCGGGCTGGCAGATCCCACAGTTCGGGGCAGGCAGGCAGGCAGATCCGAGGCAGGCAGGCAGATCCCACAGTTCGGGTCAGGCAGGCAGAATCCACAGTTCGAGGCAGGTAGGCAGGCAGATCCCACAGTTCAGGGAAGGCAGGCAGATCCCACAGTTCGAGGCAGGCAGGCAGATCCCACAGTTCGAGGCAGGAAGGCAGATCCCACAGTTCGGGGCAGGCTGGCAGATCCCACAGTTCGGGGCAGGCAGATCCCACAGTTCGGGGAGGCAGAACGCACAGTTCGGGGCTGGCAGGCAGATCCCACAGTTCAGGGCAGGGAGGCAGATCCCACAGTTCGAGGCAGGCAGGCAGATCCCACAGTTTGGGGCAGGCAGGCAGATCCCACAGTTTGAGGCAGGCAGGCAGATCCCACAGTTCGGGACAGACAGCCAGTCAGATCCCACAGTTCGAGGCAGGCAGGGAGGCAGATCCCACAGTTCGGGGCAGGCAGGCAGATCACACAGTTCGAGGCAGGCAGGCAGATCCCACAGTTCAAGGCAGGCAGGCAGATTCCACAGTTCATGGCAGGCAGGCAGATCCCACAGTTCGGGGCAGGCAGGCGGATCCCACAGTTCGGGGCATGCAAATCCCACAGTTCGGGGCAGGCAGGCAGATCCCACAGTTCGAGACAGGCAGGCAGATCCCACAGTTCGAGGCAGGAAGGCAGATCCCACAGTTCGGGGCAGGCTGGCAGATCCCACAGTTCGGGGCAGGCAGATCCCACAGTTCGGGGCAGGCTGGCAGATCCCACAGTTCGGGGAGGCAGAACGCACAGTTCGGGGCTGGCAGGCAGATCCCACAGTTCAGGGCAGGGAGGCAGATCCCACAGTTCGAGGCAGGCAGGCAGATCCCACAGTTTGGGGCAGGCAGGCAGATCCCACAGTTCGAGGCAGGCAGGCAGATCCCACAGTTCGGGACAGACAGCCAGTCTGATCCCACAGTTCGAGGCAGGCAGGCAGGCAGATCCCACAGTTCGGGGCAGGCAGGCAGATCCCACAGTTCGGGGCAGGCAGGCAGATCACACAGTTCGAGGCAGGCAGGCAGATCCCACAGTTCAAGGCAGGCAGGCAGATACCACGGTTCGTGGCAGGCAGGCAGATCCCACAGTTCGGGGCATGCAAATCCCACAGTTCGGGGCAAGCAGGCAGATCCCACAGTTCGAGGCAGGCAGGCAGATCCCACAGTTCGGGACAGACAGCCAGGCAGATCCCACCGTTCGAGGCAGGCAGGCAGGCAGATCGCACAGTTCGAGGCAGGCAGATCCCACAGTTCAAGGCAGGCTGGCAGGCAGATCCCACAGTTCGAGGCAGGCAGGCAGATCCCACAGTTTGGGGCTGGCAGGCAGATCCCACAGTTCAAGGCAGGCAGGCAGATCCCACAGTTTGGGGCAGGCCAGCAGATCCCACAGTTCTGAGCAGGCAGGCAGGCAGATCCCACAGTTCGGGGCAGGCTGGCAGGCAGATCCCACAGTTTGGGGCAGGCAGGCAGATCCCACAGTACGGGGCCGGCAGATCCACAGTTCGAGGCAGGCAGGCAGATCCCACAGTTTGGGGCAGGCCGGCAGATCCCACAGTTCGGAGCAGGCAGGCAGGCAGATCCCACACTTCGAGGCAGGCAGGCAGGCAGATCCCACAGTTCGGGGCAGACAGGCAGATCCCACAGTTCGGGACAGACAGGCGGGCTGGCAGATCCCACAGTTCGGGGCAGGCAGGCAGGCAGATCCCACAGTTCGAGGCAGGCAGGCAGATCCCACAGTTCGGGGCAGGCAGGCAGATCCCACAGTTCGGGGCAGGCTGGCAGATCCCACAGTTCGGGGCAGGCAGGCAGATCCCACAGTTCGGGGCAGGCTGGCAGATCCCACAGTTCGGGGCAGGCAGATCCCACACTTCGGGGCAGGTAGGCAGGCCGATCCCACAGTTCGAGGCAGGCAGGCAGGCAGGCAGATCCCACAGTTCGAGGCTGGCAGGCAGATCCCACAGTTCGAGGCAGGCAGGCAGGCAGATCCCACAGTTCGGGGCAGGCAGGCAGGCAGATCCCACAGTTCGGGGCAGGCAGGCAGATCCCACAGTTCGGGACAGGCAGGCAGATCCCACCGTTCGGGGTAGACAGGCAGATCCCACAGTTCGGGACAGACAGGCGGGCTGGCAGATCCCACAGTTCGGGGCAGGCAGGCAGGCAGATCCCACAGTTCGAGGCATGCAGGCAGATCCCACAGTTCGGGGCAGGCAGGCAGATCCCACAGTTCGGGGCAGGCTGGCAGATCCCACAGTTCGGGGCAGGCAGGCAGATCCCACAGTTCGGGGCAGGCTGGCAGATCCCACAGTTCGGGGCAGGCAGATCCCACAGTTCAGGGCAGGTAGGCAGGCAGATCCCACAGTTCGAGGCAGGCAGGCAGGCAGATCCCACAGTTCGAGGCTGGCAGGCAGATCCCACAGTTCGAGGCAGGCAGGCAGGCAGATCCCACAGTTCGGGGCAGGCAGGCAGGCAGATCCCACAGTTCGGGGCAGGCAGGCAGATCCCACAGTTCGGGGCAGGCAGGCGGATCCCACAGTTCGGGGCATGCAAATCCCACAGTTCGGGGCAGGCAGGCAGATCCCACAGTTCGAGGCAGGCAGGCAGATCCCAGAGTTCAGGACAGACAGCCAGGCAGATCCCACCGTTCGAGGCAGGCAGGCAGGCAGATCCCACAGTTCGAGGCAGGCAGATCCCACAGTTCAAGGCAGGCTGGCAGGCAGATCCCACAGTTCGAGGCAGGCAGGCAGATCCCACAGTTCGGGACAGACAGGCGGGCTGGCAGATCCCACAGTTCGGGGCAGGCAGGCAGGCAGATCCGAGGCAGGCAGGCAGATCCCACAGTTCGGGGCATGCAGGCAGAATCCACAGTTCGGGGCAGACTGGCTGATCACACAGTTCGGGACAGACAGGCGGGCTGGCAGATCCCACAGTTCGGGGCAGGCAGGCAGGCAGATCCGAGGCAGGCAGGCAGATCCCACAGTTCGGGGCAGGCAGGCAGAATCCACAGTTCGAGGCAGGTAGGCAGGCAGATCCCACAGTTCAGGGAAGGCAGGCAGATCCCACAGTTCGAGGCAGGCAGGCAGATCCCACAGTTCGAGGCAGGCAGGCAGGCAGATCCCACAGTTCGGGGCAGGCAGGCATATCCCACAGTTCGGGACAGGCAGGCAGATCCCACCGTTCGGGGTAGACAGGCAGATCCCACAGTTCGGGACAGACAGGCGGGCTGGCAGATCCCACAGTTCGGGGCAGGCAGGCAGGCAGATCCCACAGTTCGAGGCAGGCAGGCAGATCCCACAGTTCGGGGCAGGCAGGCAGATCCCACAGTTCGGGGCAGGCTGGCAGATCCCACAGTTCGGGGCAGGCAGGCAGATCCCACAGTTCGGGGCAGGCTGGCAGATCCCACAGTTCGGGGCAGGCAGATCCCACAGTTCGGGGCAGGTAGGCAGGCAGATCCCACAGTTCGAGGCAGGCAGGCAGGCAGATCCCACAGATCGAGGCTGGCAGGCAGATCCCACAGTTCGAGGCAGGCAGGCAGGCAGATCCCACAGTTCGGGGCAGGCAGGCAGGCAGATCCCACAGTTCGGGGCAGGCAGGCAGATCCCACAGTTCGGGACAGGAAGGCAGATCCCACAGTTCGAGGCAGGCAGGCAGGCAGACCCCACAGTTTGGGGCAGGCAGGCAGGCAGATCCCACAGTTTGAGGCAGGCAGATCCCACAGTTCGAGGCAGGAAGGCAGGCAGATCCCACAGTTCAAGGCAGGCAGGCAGATCCCACAGTTTGGGGCAGGCAGGCAGATCCCACAGTACGGGGCCGGCAGATCCACAGTTCGAGGCAGGCAGGCAGATCCCACAGTTTGGGGCAGGCAGGCAGATCCCACAGATCGGAGCAGGCAGGCAGGCAGATCCCATACTTCGAGGCAGGCAGGCAGGCAGATCCCACAGTTCGGGGCAGGCAGGCAGATCACACAGTTCGGGGCAGGCAGGCAGATCCCACAGTTCGGGACAGGCAGGCAGGCAGATCCCACCATTCGGGGCAGGCAGGCAGATCCCACAGTTCGGGGCAGACAGGCAGATCCCACAGTTCGGGACAGACAGGCGGGCTGGCAGATCCCACAGTTCGGGGCAGGCAGGCAGGCAGATCCGAGGCAGGCAGGCAGATCCCACAGTTCGGGTCAGGCAGGCAGAATCCACAGTTCGAGGCAGGTAGGCAGGCAGATCCCACAGTTCAGGGAAGGCAGGCAGATCCCACAGTTCGAGGCAGGCAGGCAGATCCCACAGTTCGAGGCAGGAAGGCAGATCCCACAGTTCGGGGCAGGCTGGCAGATCCCACAGTTCGGGGCAGGCAGATCCCACAGTTCGGGGAGGCAGAACGCACAGTTCGGGGCTGGCAGGCAGATCCCACAGTTCAGGGCAGGGAGGCAGATCCCACAGTTCGAGGCAGGCAGGCAGATCCCACAGTTTGGGGCAGGCAGGCAGATCCCACAGTTTGAGGCAGGCAGGCAGATCCCACAGTTCGGGACAGACAGCCAGTCAGATCCCACAGTTCGAGGCAGGCAGGGAGGCAGATCCCACAGTTCGGGGCAGGCAGGCAGATCACACAGTTCGAGGCAGGCAGGCAGATCCCACAGTTCAAGGAAGGCAGGCAGATTCCACAGTTCATGGCAGGCAGGCAGATCCCACAGTTCGGGGCAGGCAGGCGGATCCCACAGTTCGGGGCATGCAAATCCCACAGTTCGGGGCAGGCAGGCAGATCCCACAGTTCGAGACAGGCAGGCAGATCCCACAGTTCGAGGCAGGAAGGCAGATCCCACAGTTCGGGGCAGGCTGGCAGATCCCACAGTTCGGGGCAGGCAGATCCCACAGTTCGGGGCAGGCTGGCAGATCCCACAGTTCGGGGAGGCAGAACGCACAGTTCGGGGCTGGCAGGCAGATCCCACAGTTCAGGGCAGGGAGGCAGATCCCACAGTTCGAGGCAGGCAGGCAGATCCCACAGTTTGGGGCAGGCAGGCAGATCCCACAGTTCGAGGCAGGCAGGCAGATCCCACAGTTCGGGACAGACAGCCAGTCTGATCCCACAGTTCGAGGCAGGCAGGCAGGCAGATCCCACAGTTCGGGGCAGGCAGGCAGATCCCACAGTTCGGGGCAGGCAGGCAGATCACACAGTTCGAGGCAGGCAGGCAGATCCCACAGTTCAAGGCAGGCAGGCAGATACCACGGTTCGTGGCAGGCAGGCAGATCCCACAGTTCGGGGCAGGCAGGCGGATCCCACAGTTCGGGGCATGCAAATCCCACAGTTCGGGGCAAGCAGGCAGATCCCACAGTTCGAGGCAGGCAGGCAGATCCCACAGTTCGGGACAGACAGCCAGGCAGATCCCACCGTTCGAGGCAGGCAGGCAGGCAGATCGCACAGTTCGAGGCAGGCAGATCCCACAGTTCAAGGCAGGCTGGCAGGCAGATCCCACAGTTCGAGGCAGGCAGGCAGATCCCACAGTTTGGGGCTGGCAGGCAGATCCCACAGTTCAAGGCAGGCAGGCAGATCCCACAGTTTGGGGCAGGCCAGCAGATCCCACAGTTCTGAGCAGGCAGGCAGGCAGATCCCACAGTTCGGGGCAGGCTGGCAGGCAGATCCCACAGTTTGGGGCAGGCAGGCAGATCCCACAGTACGGGGCCGGCAGATCCACAGTTCGAGGCAGGCAGGCAGATCCCACAGTTTGGGGCAGGCCGGCAGATCCCACAGTTCGGAGCAGGCAGGCAGGCAGATCCCACACTTCGAGGCAGGCAGGCAGGCAGATCCCACAGTTCGGGGCAGGCAGGCAGATCACACAGTTCGGGACAGGCAGGCAGGCAGATCCCACAGTTCGGGACAGGCAGGCAGGCAGATCCCACCATTCGGGGCAGGCAGGCAGATCCCACAGTTCGGGGCAGACAGGCAGATCCCACAGTTCGGGACAGACAGGCGGGCTGGCAGATCCCACAGTTCGGGGCAGGCAGGCAGGCAGATCCCACAGTTCGAGGCAGGCAGGCAGATCCCACAGTTCGGGGCAGGCAGGCAGATCCCACAGTTCGGGGCAGGCTGGCAGATCCCACAGTTCGGGGCAGGCAGGCAGATCCCACAGTTCGGGGCAGGCTGGCAGATCCCACAGTTCGGGGCAGGCAGATCCCACAGTTCGGGGCAGGTAGGCAGGCCGATCCCACAGTTCGAGGCAGGCAGGCAGGCAGGCAGATCCCACAGTTCGAGGCTGGCAGGCAGATCCCACAGTTCGAGGCAGGCAGGCAGGCAGATCCCACAGTTCGGGGCAGGCAGGCAGGCAGATCCCACAGTTCGGGGCAGGCAGGCAGATCCCACAGTTCGGGACAGGCAGGCAGATCCCACCGTTCGGGGTAGACAGGCAGATCCCACAGTTCGGGACAGACAGGCGGGCTGGCAGATCCCACAGTTCGGGGCAGGCAGGCAGGCAGATCCCACAGTTCGAGGCATGCAGGCAGATCCCACAGTTCGGGGCAGGCAGGCAGATCCCACAGTTCGGGGCAGGCTGGCAGATCCCACAGTTCGGGGCAGGCAGGCAGATCCCACAGTTCGGGGCAGGCTGGCAGATCCCACAGTTCGGGGCAGGCAGATCCCACAGTTCAGGGCAGGTAGGCAGGCAGATCCCACAGTTCGAGGCAGGCAGGCAGGCAGATCCCACAGTTCGAGGCTGGCAGGCAGATCCCACAGTTCGAGGCAGGCAGGCAGGCAGATCCCACAGTTCGGGGCAGGCAGGCAGGCAGATCCCACAGTTCGGGGCAGGCAGGCAGATCCCACAGTTCGGGACAGGAAGGCAGATCCCACAGTTCGAGGCAGGCAGGCAGGCATACCCCACAGTTTGGGGCAGGCAGGCAGGCAGATCCCACAGTTTGAGGCAGGCAGATCCCACAGTTCGAGGCAGGAAGGCAGGCAGATCCCACAGTTCAAGGCAGGCAGGCAGATCCCACAGTTTGGGGCAGGCAGGCAGATCCCACAGTACGGGGCCGGCAGATCCACAGTTCGAGGCAGGCCGGCAGATCCCACAGTTCGGAGCAGGCAGGCAGGCAGATCCCACACTTCGAGGCAGGCAGGCAGGCAGATCCCACAGTTCGGGGCAGGCAGGCAGATCACACAGTTCGGGGCAGGCAGGCAGATCCCACAGTTCGGGACAGGCTGGCAGGCAGATCCCACCATTCGGGGCAGGCAGGCAGACCCCACAGTTCTGGGCAGGCAGGCAGATCCCACAGTTCGGGACAGACAGGCGGGCTGGCAGATCCCACAGTTCGGGGCAGGCAGGCAGGCAGATCCGAGGCAGGCAGGCAGATCCCACAGTTCGGGTCAGGCAGGCAGAATCCACAGTTCGAGGCAGGTAGGCAGGCAGATCCCACAGTTCAGGGAAGGCAGGCAGATCCCACAGTTCGAGGCAGGCAGGCAGATCCCACAGTTCGAGGCAGGAAGGCAGATCCCACAGTTCGGGGCAGGCTGGCAGATCCCACAGTTCGGGGCAGGCAGATCCCACAGTTCGGGGAGGCAGAGCGCACAGTTCGGGGCTGGCAGGCAGATCCCACAGTTCAGGGCAGGGAGGCAGATCCCACAGTTCGAGGCAGGCAGGCAGATCCCACAGTTTGGGGCAGGCAGGCAGATCCCACAGTTCGAGGCAGGCAGGCAGATCCCACAGTTCGGGACAGACAGCCAGTCAGATCCCACAGTTCGAGGCAGGCAGGCAGGCAGATCCCACAGTTCGGGGCAGGCAGGCAGATCACACAGTTCGAGGCAGGCAGGCAGATCCCACAGTTCAAGGCAGGCAGGCAGATTCCACAGTTCGTGGCAGGCAGGCAGATCCCACAGTTCGGGGCAGGCAGGCGGATCCCACAGTTCGGGGCATGCAAATCCCACAGTTCGGGGCAGGCAGGCAGATCCCACAGTTCGAGACAGGCAGGCAGATCCCACAGTTCGGGACAGACAGCCAGGCAGATCCCACCGTTTGAGGCAGGCAGGCAGGCAGATCCCACAGTTCGGGGCAGGCAGGCAGATCCCACAGTTCAAGGCAGGCAGGCAGATCCCTCAGTTCGTGGCAGGCAGGCAGATCCCACAGTTCGGGGCAGGCAGGCGTATCCCACAGTTCGGGGCATGCAGATCCCACAGTTCGGGGCAGGCAGGCAGATCCCACAGTTCGAGGCAGGCAGATCCCACAGTTCGGGGCAGGGAGGCTGATCCCACAGTTCGGGACAGACAGCCAGGCAGATCGCACAGTTCGGGGCAGGCAGGCAGATCCCACAGGTCGAGGCAGGCAGGCAGATCCCACAGTTCGGGACAGACAGCCAGGCAGATCCCACAATTCGAGGCAGGCAGGCAGGCAGATCCCACAGTTCGGGACAGGCAGGCAGATTCCACAGTTCGGGGCAGGGAAGCAGATCCCACAGTTCGGGGCAGGCTGGCAGATCCCACAGTTCGGGGCAGGCAGGCAGATCCCACAGTTCGGGGCAGGCTGGCAGATCCCACAGTTCGGGGCAGGCAGATCCCACAGTTCGGGGCAGGTAGGCAGGCAGATCCCACAGTTCGAGGCAGGCAGGCAGGCAGATCCCACAGTTCGAGGATGGCAGGCAGATCCCACAGTTCGAGGCAGGCAGGCAGGCAGATCTCACAGTTCGGGGCAGGCAGGCAGGCAGATCCCACAGTTCGGGGCAGGCAGGCATATCCCACAGTTCGGGACAGGCAGGCAGATCCCACAGTTCGGGGCAGGCAGGCATATCCCACAGTTCGGGACAGGCAGGCAGATCCCACAGTTCGGGGCAGGCAGGCATATCCCACAGTTCAGGGCAGACAGGCAGATCCCACAGTTCGGGACAGACAGGCGGGCTGGCAGATCCCACAGTTCGAGGCAGGCAGGCAGATCCCACAGTTCGGGGCAGGCAGGCAGATCCCACAGTTCGGGGCAGGCTGGCAGATCCCACAGTACGGGGCAGGCAGGCAGATCCCACAGTTCGGGGCAGGCTGGCAGATCCCACAGTTCGGGGCAGGCAGTTCCCACAGTTCGGGGCAGGTAGGCAGGCAGATCCCACAGTTCGAGGCAGGCAGGCAGGCAGATCCCACAGTTCGAGGCTGGCAGGCAGATCGCACAGTTCGAGGCAGGCAGGCAGGCAGATCCCACAGTTCGGGGCAGGCAGGCAGGCAGATCCCACAGTTCGGGGCAGGCAGGCAGATCCCACAGTTCGGGACAGGAAGGCAGATCCCACAGTTCGAGGCAGGCAGGCAGGCAGACCCCACAGTTTGGGGCAGGCAGGCAGGCAGATCCCACAGTTCGAGGCAGGCAGATCCCACAGTTCGAGGCAGGCAGGCAGGCAGATCCCACAGTTCAAGGCAGGCAGGCAGGCGGATCCCACAGTTCGGGGCATGCAAATCTCACAGTTCGGGGCCGGCAGGCAGATCCCACAGTTCGAGGCAGGCAGGCAGATCCCACAGTTCAAGGCAGGCAGGCAGATCCCTCAGTTCGTGGCAGGCAGGCAGATCCCACAGTTCGGGGCAGGCAGGCGGATCCCACAGTTCGGGGCATGCAGATCCCACAGTTCGGGGCAGGCAGGCAGATCCCACAGTTCGAGGCAGGCAGATCCCACAGTTCGGGGCAGGGAGGCAGGCAGATCCCACAGTTCGGGGCAGGGAGGCTGATCCCACAGTTCGGGACAGACAGCCAGGCAGATCCCACAGTTCGGGGCAGGGAGGCAGATCCCACAGGTCGAGGCAGGCAGGCAGATCCCACAGTTCGGGACAGACAGATCCCACAGTTCGGGGCAGGTAGGCAGGCAGATCCCACAGTTCGAGGCAGGCAGGCAGGCAGATCCCACAGTTCGGGGCAGGCAGGCAGGCAGATCCCACAGTTCGGGGCAGGCAGGCATATCCCACAGTTCGGGACAGGCAGGCAGATCCCACAGTTCGGGGCAGGCAGGCATATCCCACAGTTCGGGACAGGCAGGCAGATCCCACAGTTCGGGGCAGGCAGGCATATCCCACAGTTCGGGGCAGACAGGCAGATCCCACAGTTCGGGACAGACAGGCGGGCTGGCAGATCCCACAGTTCGGGGCAGGCAGGCAGGCAGATCCCACAGTTCGAGGCAGGCAGGCAGATCCCACAGTTCGGGGCAGGCAGGCAGATCCCACAGTTCGGGGCAGGCTGGCAGATCCCACAGTTCGGGGCAGGCAGGCAGATCCCACAGTTCGGGGCAGGCTGGCAGATCCCACAGTACGGGGCAGGCAGATCCCACAGTTCGGGGCAGGTAGGCAGGCAGAACCCACAGTTCGAGGCAGGCAGGCAGGCAGATCCCACAGTTCGAGGCTGGCAGGCAGATCCCACAGTTCGAGGCAGGCAGGCATGCAGATCCCACAGTTCGGGGCAGGCAGGCAGATCCCACAGTTCGGGACAGGAAGGCAGATCCCACAGTTCGAGGCAGGCAGGCAGGCAGACCCCACAGTTCGAGGCAGGCAGATCCCACAGTTCGAGGCAGGCAGGCAGGCAGATCCCACAGTTCGGGGCAGGCAGGCAGGCAGATCCCACAGTTCGAGGCAGGCAGGCAGGCAGATCCCACAGTTCGAGGCTGGCAGGCAGATCCCACAGTTCGAGGCAGGCAGGCATGCAGATCCCACAGTTCGGGGCAGGCAGGCAGATCCCACAGTTCGGGACAGGAAGGCAGATCCCACAGTTCGAGGCAGGCAGGCAGGCAGACCCCACAGTTCGAGGCAGGCAGATCCCACAGTTCGAGGCAGGCAGGCAGGCAGATCCCACAGTTCGGGGCAGGCAGGCAGATCCCACAGTTCGGGGCAGGCAGGCAGATCACACAGTTCGAGGCAGGCAGGCAGATCCCACAGTTCAAGGCAGGCAGGCAGATTCCACAGTTCGTGGCAGGCAGGCAGATCACGCAGTTCGGGGCAGGCAGGCGGATCCCACAGTTCAGGGCATGCAAATCCCACAGTTCGGGGCAGGCAGGCAGATCCCACAGTTCGAGGCAGGCAGGCAGATCCCACAGTTCGGGACAGACAGCCAGGCAGATCCCACCGTTCGAGGCAGGCAGGCAGGCAGATCCCACAGTTCGAGGCAGGCAGATCCCACAGTTCAAGGCAGGCTGGCAGGCAGATCCCACAGTTCGAGGCAGGCAGGCAGATCCCACAGTTTGGGGCAGGCAGGCAGATCCCACAGTACGGGGCCGGCAGATCCACAGTTCGAGGCAGGCAGGCAGATCCCACAGTTCGGGGCAGGTAGGCAGGCAGATCCCACAGTTCGAGGCAGGCAGGCAGGCAGATCCCACAGTTCGAGGCTGGCAGGGAGATCCCACAGTTCGAGGCAGGCAGGCAGGCGGATCCCACAGTTCGGGGCATGCAAATCCCACAGTTCGGGGCAGGCAGGCAGATCCCACAGTTCGAGGCAGGCAGGCAGATCCCACAGTTCGGGACAGACAGCCAGGCAGATCCCACCGTTCGAGGCAGGCAGGCAGGCAGATCCCACATTTCGAGGCAGGCAGATCCCACAGTTCAAGGCAGGCTGGCAGGCAGATCCCACAGTTCGAGGCAGGCAGGCAGATCCCACAGTTTGGGGCAGGCAGGCAGATCCCACAGTACGGGGCCGGCAGATCCACAGTTCGAGACAGGCAGGCAGATCCCACAGTTTGGGGCAGGCAGATCCCACAGTTCAAGGCAGGCTGGCAGGCAGATCCCACAGTTCAAGGCAGGCAGGCAGATCCCACAGTTTGGGGCAGGCCAGCAGATCCCACAGTTCGGAGCAGGCAGGCAGGCAGTTCCCACAGTTCGGGGCAGGCTGGCAGGCAGATCCCACAGTTTGGGGCAGGCAGGCAGATCCCACAGTACGGGGCCGGCAGATCCACAGTTCGAGGCAGGCAGGCAGATCCCACAGTTTGGGGCAGGCCGGCAGATCCCACAGTTCGGAGCAGGCAGGCAGGCAGATCCCACAGTTCGGGGCAGACAGGCGGGCTGGCAGATCCCACAGTTCGGGGCAGGCAGGCAGGCAGATCCGTGGCAGGCAGGCAGATCCCACAGTTCGGGGCAGGCAGGCAGAATCCACAGTTCGAGGCAGGTAGGCAGGCAGATCCCACAGTTCAGGGAAGGCAGGCAGATCCCACAGTTCAGGGAAGGCAGGCAGATCCCACAGTTCGAGGCAGGCAGGCAGATCCCGCAGTTCGAGGCAGGAAGGCAGATCCCACAGTTCGGGGCAGGCTGGCAGATCCCACAGTTCGGGGCAGGCAGATCCCACAGTTCGGGGCAGGCTGGCAGATCCCACAGTTCGGGGAGGCAGAACGCACAGTTCGGGGCTGGCAGGCAGATCCCACAGTTCAGGGCAGGGAGGCAGATCCCACAGTTCGAGGCAGGCAGGCAGATCCCACAGTTTGGGGCAGGCAGGCAGATCCCACAGTTCGAGGCAGGCAGGCAGATCCCACAGTTCGGGACAGACAGCCAGTCAGATCCCACAGTTCGAGGCAGGCAGGCAGGCAGATCCCACAGTTCGGGGCAGGCAGGCAGATCCCACAGTTCGGAGCAGGCAGGCAGATCACACAGTTCGAGGCAGGCAGGCAGATCCCACAGTTCAAGGCAGGCAGGCAGATTCCACAGTTCGTGGCAGGCAGGCAGATCCCACAGTTCGGGGCAGGCAGGCGGATCCCACAGTTCGGGGCATTCAAATCCCACAGTTCGGGGATGGCAGGCAGATCCCACAGTTCGAGGCAGGCAGGCAGATCCCACAGTTCAGGACAGACAGCCAGGCAGATCCCACCGTTCGAGGCAGGCAGGCAGGCAGATCCCACAGTTCGAGGCAGGCAGATCCCACAGTTCGGGGCAGGCAGGCAGATCACACAGTTCGAGGCAGGCAGGCAGATCCTACAGTTCAAGGCAGGCTGGCAGATCCCACAGTTCGGGGCAGGCCGGCAGGCATATCCCACAGTTCGGGGCAGGCAGGCAGATCCCACAGTTCGGGGCAGGCTGGCAGATCCCACAGTTCGGGGAGGCAGAACGCACAGTTCGGGGCTGGCAGGCAGATCCCACAGTTCGAGGCAGGCAGGCAGATCCCACAGTTCGAGGCAGGCAGGCAGATCCCACAGTTCAAGGCAGGCAGGCAGATCCCACAGTTCGGGACAGACAGCCAGTCAGATCCCACAGTTCGAGGCAGGCAGGCAGGCAGATCCCACAGTTCGGGGCAGGCAGGCAGATCCCACAGTTCGGGGCAGGCAGGCAGATCACACAGTTCGAGGCAGGCAGGCAGATCCCACAGTTCAAGGCAGGCAGGCAGATTCCACAGTTCGTGGCAGGCAGGCAGATCCCGCAGTTCGGGGCAGGCAGGCGGATCCCACAGTTCGGGGCATGCAAATCCCACAGTTCGGGGCAGGCAGGCAGATCCCACAGTTCGAGGCAGGCAGGCAGATCCCACATTTCGGGACAGACAGCCAGGCAGATCCCACCGTTCGAGGCAGGCAGGCAGGCAGATCCCACAGTTCGAGGCAGGCAGATCCCACAGTTCAAGGCAGGCTGGCAGGCAGATCCCACAGTTCGAGGCAGGCAGGCAGATCCCACAGTTTGGGGCAGGCAGGCAGATCCCACAGTACGGGGCCGGCAGATCCACAGTTCGAGGCAGGCAGGCAGATCCCACAGTTCGGGGCAGGTAGGCAGGCAGATCCCACAGTTCGAGGCAGGCAGGCAGGCAGATCCCACAGTTCGAGGCTGGCAGGGAGATCCCACAGTTCGAGGCAGGCAGGCAGGCGGATCCCACAGTTCGGGGCATGCAAATCCCACAGTTCGGGGCAGGCAGGCAGATCCCACAGTTCGAGGCAGGCAGGCAGATCCCACAGTTCGGGACAGACAGCCAGGCAGATCCCACCGTTCGAGGCAGGCAGGCAGGCAGATCCCACAGTTCGAGGCAGGCAGATCCCACAGTTCAAGGCAGGCTGGCAGGCAGATCCCACAGTTCGAGGCAGGCAGGCAGATCCCACAGTTAGGGGCAGGCAGGCAGATCCCACAGTACGGGGCCCGCAGATCCACAGTTCGAGGCAGGCAGGCAGATCCCACAGTTTGGGGCAGGCAGATCCCACAGTTCAAGGCAGGCTGGCAGGCAGATCCCACAGTTCAAGGCAGGCAGGCAGATCCCACAGTTTGGGGCAGGCCAGCAGATCCCACAGTTCGGAGCAGGCAGGCAGGCAGATCCCACAGTTCGGGGCAGGCTGGCAGGCAGATCCCACAGTTTGGGGCAGGCAGGCAGATCCCACAGTACGGGGCCGGCAGATCCACAGTTCGAGGCAGGCAGGCAGATCCCACAGTTTGGGGCAGGCCGGCAGATCCCACAGTTCGGAGCAGGCAGGCAGGCAGATCCCACAGTTCGGGGCAGACAGGCGGGCTGGCAGATCCCACAGTTCGGGGCAGGCAGGCAGGCAGATCCGTGGCAGGCAGGCAGATCCCACAGTTCGGGGCAGGCAGGCAGAATCCACAGTTCGAGGCAGGTAGGCAGGCAGATCCCACAGTTCAGGGAAGGCAGGCAGATCCCACAGTTCAGGGAAGGCAGGCAGATCCCACAGTTCGAGGCAGGCAGGCAGATCCCACAGTTCGAGGCAGGAAGGCAGATCCCACAGTTCGGGGCAGGCTGGCAGATCCCACAGTTCGGGGCAGGCAGATCCCACAGTTCGGGGCAGGCTGGCAGATCCCACAGTTCGGGGAGGCAGAACGCACAGTTCGGGGCTGGCAGGCAGATCCCACAGTTCAGGGCAGGGAGGCAGATCCCACAGTTCGAGGCAGGCAGGCAGATCCCACAGTTTGGGGCAGGCAGGCAGATCCCACAGTTCAAGGCAGGCAGGCAGATCCCACAGTTCGGGACAGACAGCCAGTCAGATCCCACAGTTCGAGGCAGGCAGGCAGGCAGATCCCACAGTTCGGGGCAGGCAGGCAGATCCCACAGTTCGGAGCAGGCAGGCAGATCACACAGTTCGAGGCAGGCAGGCAGATGCCACAGTTCAAGGCAGGCAGGCAGATTCCACAGTTCGTGGCAGGCAGGCAGATCCCACAGTTCGGGGCAGGCAGGCGGATCCCACAGTTCGGGGCATGCAAATCCCACAGTTCGGGGCAGGCAGGCAGATCCCACAGTTCGAGGCAGGCAGGCAGATCCCACAGTTCAGGACAGACAGCCAGGCAGATCCCACCGTTCGAGGCAGGCAGGCAGGCAGATCCCACAGTTCGAGGCAGGCAGATCCCACAGTTCAAGGCAGGCTGGCAGGCAGATCCCACAGTTCGAGGCAGGCAGGCAGATCCCACAGTTCGGGACAGACAGGCGGCCTGGCAGATCCCACAGTTCGGGGCAGGCAGGCAGGCAGATCCGAGGCAGGCAGGCAGATCCCACAGTTCGGGGCAGGCAGGCAGAATCCACAGTTCGGGGCAGACTGGCAGATCCCACAGTTCGGGACAGACAGGCGGGCTGGCAGATCCCACAGTTCGGGGCAGGCAGGCAGGCAGATCCGAGGCAGGCAGGCAGATCCCACAGTTCGGGGCAGGCAGGCAGAATCCACAGTTCGAGGCAGGTAGGCAGGCAGATCCCACAGTTCGGGGAAGGCAGGCAGATCCCACAGTTCGAGGCAGGCAGGCAGATCCCACAGTTCGAGGCAGGCAGGCAGGCAGATCCCACAGTTCGGGGCAGGCAGGCATATCCCACAGTTCGGGACAGGCAGGCAGATCCCACCGTTCGGGGTAGACAGGCAGATCCCACAGTTCGGGACAGACAGGCGGGCTGGCAGATCCCACAGTTCGGGGCAGGCAGGCAGGCAGATCCCACAGTTCGAGGCAGGCAGGCAGATCCCACAGTTCGGGGCAGGCAGGCAGATCCCACAGTTCGGGGCAGGCTGGCAGATCCCACAGTTCGGGGCAGACAGGCGGGCTGGCAGATCCCACAGTTCGGGGCAGGCAGGCAGGCAGATCCGTGGCAGGCAGGCAGATCCCACAGTTCGGGGCAGGCAGGCAGAATCCACAGTTCGAGGCAGGTAGGCAGGCAGATCCCACAGTTCAGGGAAGGCAGGCAGATCCCACAGTTCGAGGCAGGCAGGCAGATCCCACAGTTCGAGGCAGGAAGGCAGATCCCACAGTTCGGGGCAGGCTGGCAGATCCCACAGTTCGGGGCAGGCAGATCCCACAGTTCGGGGCAGGCTGGCAGATCCCACAGTTCGGGGAGGCAGAACGCACAGTTCGGGGCTGGCAGGCAGATCCCACAGTTCAGGGCAGGGAGGCAGATCCCACAGTTCGAGGCAGGCAGGCAGATCCCACAGTTTGGGGCAGGCAGGCAGATCCCACAGTTCGAGGCAGGCAGGCAGATCCCACAGTTCGGGACAGACAGCCAGTCAGATCCCACAGTTCGAGGCAGGCAGGCAGGCAGATCCCACAGTTCGGGGCATGCAGGCAGATCCCACAGTTCGGAGCAGGCAGGCAGATCACACAGTTCGAGGCAGGCAGGCAGATGCCACAGTTCAAGGCAGGCAGGCAGATTCCACAGTTCGTGGCAGGCAGGCAGATCCCACAGTTCGGGGCAGGCAGGCGGATCCCACAGTTCGGGGCATGCAAATCCCACAGTTCGGGGCAGGCAGGCAGATCCCACAGTTCGAGGCAGGCAGGCAGATCCCACAGTTCAGGACAGACAGCCAGGCAGATCCCACCGTTCGAGGCAGGCAGGCAGGCAGATCCCACAGTTCGAGGCAGGCAGATCCCACAGTTCAAGGCAGGCTGGCAGGCAGATCCCACAGTTCGAGGCAGGCAGGCAGATCCCACAGTTCGGGACAGACAGGCGGGCTGGCAGATCCCACAGTTCGGGGCAGGCAGGCAGGCAGATCCGAGGCAGGCAGGCAGATCCCACAGTTCGGGGCAGGCAGGCAGAATCCACAGTTCGGGGCAGACTGGCAGATCCCACAGTTCGGGACAGACAGGCGGGCTGGCAGATCCCTCAGTTCGGGGCAGGCAGGCAGGCAGATCCGAGGCAGGCAGGCAGATCCCACAGTTCGGGGCAGGCAGGCAGAATCCACAGTTCGAGGCAGGTAGGCAGGCAGATCCCACAGTTCAGGGAAGGCAGGCAGATCCCACAGTTCGAGGCAGGCAGGCAGATCCCACAGTTCGAGGCAGGCAGGCAGGCAGATCCCACAGTTCGGGGCAGGCAGGCATATCCCACAGTTCGGGACAGGCAGGCAGATCCCACCGTTCGGGGTAGACAGGCAGATCCCACAGTTCGGGACAGACAGGCGGGCTGGCAGATCCCACAGTTCGGGGCAGGCAGGCAGGCAGATCCCACAGTTCGAGGCAGGCAGGCAGATCCCACAGTTCGGGGCAGGCAGGCAGATCCCACAGTTCGGGGCAGGCTGGCAGATCCCACAGTTCGGGGCAGGCAGGCAGATCCCACAGTTCAGGGGAGGCTGGCAGATCCCACAGTTCGGGGCAGGCAGATCCCACAGTTCGGGGCAGGTAGGCAGGCAGATCCCACAGTTCGAGGCAGGCAGGCAGGCAGATCCCACAGTTCGAGGCTGGCAGGCAGATCCCACAGTTCGAGGCAGGCAGGCAGGCAGATCCCACAGTTCGGGGCAGGCAGGCAGGCAGATCCCACAGTTCGGGGCAGGCAGGCAGATCCCACAGTTCGGGACAGGAAGGCAGATCCCACAGTTCGAGGCAGGCTGGCAGGCAGATCCCACAGTTTGGGGCAGGCAGGCAGATCCCACAGTACGGGGCCGGCAGATCCACAGTTCGAGGCAGGCAGGCAGATCCCACAGGTAGGGGCCGGCCGGCAGATCCCACAGTTCGGAGCAGGCAGGCAGGCAGATCCCACACTTCGAGGCAGGCAGGCAGGCAGATCCCACAGTTCGGGGCAGGCAGGCAGATCACACCGTTCGGGGCAGGCAGGCAGATCCCACAGTTCGGGACAGGCAGGCAGGCAGATCCCACCATTCGGGGCAGGCAGGCAGATCCCACAGTTCGGGGCAGACAGGCAGATCCCACAGTTCGGGACAGACAGGCGGGCTGGCAGATCCCACAGTTCGAGGCAGGCAGGCAGGCAGATCCCACAGTTCGGGGCAGGCAGGCAGGCAGATCCCACAGTTTGGGGCAGGCAGGCAGATCCCACAGTTCTGAGCAGGCAGGCAGGCAGATCCCACAGTTCGGGGCAGGCTGGCAGGCAGATCCCACAGTTTGGGGCAGGCAGGCAGATCCCACAGTACGGGGCCGGCAGATCCACAGTTCGAGGCAGGCAGGCAGATCCCACAGGTAGGGGCAGGCCGGCAGATCCCACAGTTCGGAGCAGGCAGGCAGGCTGATCCCACACTTCGAGGCAGGCAGGCAGGCAGATCCCACAGTTCGGGGCAGGCAGGCAGATCACACCGTTCGGGGCAGGCAGGCAGATCCCACAGTTCGGGACAGGCAGGCAGGCAGATCCCACCATTCGGGGCAGGCAGGCAGATCCCACAGTTCGGGGCAGACAGGCAGATCCCACAGTTCGGGACAGACAGGCGGGCTGGCAGATCCCACAGTTCGGGGCAGGCAGGCAGGCAGATCCCACAGTTCGAGGCAGGCAGGCAGATCCCACAGTTCGGGGCAGGCAGGCAGATCACACAGTTCGGGGCAGGCAGGCAGATCCCACAGTTCGGGACAGGCAGGCAGGCAGATCCCACCATTCGGGGCAGGCAGGCAGATCCCACAGTTCGGGGCAGACAGGCAGATCCCACAGTTTGGGGCAGGCCGGCAGATCCCACAGTTCGGAGCAGGCAGGCAGGCAGATCCCACACTTCGAGGCAGGCAGGCAGGCAGATCCCACAGTTCGGGGCAGGCAGGCAGATCACACAGTTCGGGACAGGCAGGCAGGCAGATCCCACAGTTCGGGACAGGCAGGCAGGCAGATCCCACCATTCGGGGCAGGCAGGCAGATCCCACAGTTCGGGGCAGACAGGCAGATCCCACAGTTCGGGACAGACAGGCGGGCTGGCAGATCCCACAGTTCGGGGCAGGCAGGCAGGCAGATCCCACAGTTCGAGGCAGGCAGGCAGATCCCACAGTTCGGGGCAGGCAGGCAGATCCCACAGTTCGGGGCAGGCTGGCAGATCCCACAGTTCGGGGCAGGCAGGCAGATCCCACAGTTCGGGGCAGGCTGGCAGATCCCACAGTTCGGGGCAGGCAGATCCCACAGTTCGGGGCAGGTAGGCAGGCCGATCCCACAGTTCGAGGCAGGCAGGCAGGCAGGCAGATCCCACAGTTCGAGGCTGGCAGGCAGATCCCACAGTTCGAGGCAGGCAGGCAGGCAGATCCCACAGTTCGGGGCAGGCAGGCAGGCAGATCCCACAGTTCGGGGCAGGCAGGCAGATCCCACAGTTCGGGACAGGCAGGCAGATCCCACCGTTCGGGGTAGACAGGCAGATCCCACAGTTCGGGACAGACAGGCGGGCTGGCAGATCCCACAGTTCGGGGCAGGCAGGCAGGCAGATCCCACAGTTCGAGGCATGCAGGCAGATCCCACAGTTCGGGGCAGGCAGGCAGATCCCACAGTTCGGGGCAGGCTGGCAGATCCCACAGTTCGGGGCAGGCAGGCAGATCCCACAGTTCGGGGCAGGCTGGCAGATCCCACAGTTCGGGGCAGGCAGATCCCACAGTTCAGGGCAGGTAGGCAGGCAGATCCCACAGTTCGAGGCAGGCAGGCAGGCAGATCCCACAGTTCGAGGCTGGCAGGCAGATCCCACAGTTCGAGGCAGGCAGGCAGGCAGATCCCACAGTTCGGGGCAGGCAGGCAGGCAGATCCCACAGTTCGGGGCAGGCAGGCAGATCCCACAGTTCGGGACAGGAAGGCAGATCCCACAGTTCGAGGCAGGCAGGCAGGCATACCCCACAGTTTGGGGCAGGCAGGCAGGCAGATCCCACAGTTTGAGGCAGGCAGATCCCACAGTTCGAGGCAGGAAGGCAGGCAGATCCCACAGTTCAAGGCAGGCAGGCAGATCCCACAGTTTGGGGCAGGCAGGCAGATCCCACAGTACGGGGCCGGCAGATCCACAGTTCGAGGCAGGCAGGCAGATCCCACAGTTTGGGGCAGGCCGGCAGATCCCACAGTTCGGAGCAGGCAGGCAGGCAGATCCCACACTTCGAGGCAGGCAGGCAGGCAGATCCCACAGTTCGGGGCAGGCAGGCAGATCACACAGTTCGGGGCAGGCAGGCAGATCCCACAGTTCGGGACAGGCTGGCAGGCAGATCCCACCATTCGGGGCAGGCAGGCAGACCCCACAGTTCTGGGCAGACAGGCAGATCCCACAGTTCGGGACAGACAGGCGGGCTGGCAGATCCCACAGTTCGGGGCAGGCAGGCAGGCAGATCCGAGGCAGGCAGGCAGATCCCACAGTTCGGGTCAGGCAGGCAGAATCCACAGTTCGAGGCAGGTAGGCAGGCAGATCCCACAGTTCAGGGAAGGCAGGCAGATCCCACAGTTCGAGGCAGGCAGGCAGATCCCACAGTTCGAGGCAGGAAGGCAGATCCCACAGTTCGGGGCAGGCTGGCAGATCCCACAGTTCGGGGCAGGCAGATCCCACAGTTCGGGGAGGCAGAGCGCACAGTTCGGGGCTGGCAGGCAGATCCCACAGTTCAGGGCAGGGAGGCAGATCCCACAGTTCGAGGCAGGCAGGCAGATCCCACAGTTTGGGGCAGGCAGGCAGATCCCACAGTTCGAGGCAGGCAGGCAGATCCCACAGTTCGGGACAGACAGCCAGTCAGATCCCACAGTTCGAGGCAGGCAGGCAGATCCCACAGTTCGGGGCAGGCAGGCAGATCACACAGTTCGAGGCAGGCAGGCAGATCCCACAGTTCAAGGCAGGCAGGCAGATTCCACAGTTCGTGGCAGGCAGGCAGATCCCACAGTTCGGGGCAGGCAGGCGGATCCCACAGTTCGGGGCATGCAAATCCCACAGTTCGGGGCAGGCAGGCAGATCCCACAGTTCGAGACAGGCAGGCAGATCCCACAGTTCGGGACAGACAGCCAGGCAGATCCCACCGTTTGAGGCAGGCAGGCAGGCAGATCCCACAGTTCGGGGCAGGCAGGCAGATCCCACAGTTCAAGGCAGGCAGGCAGATCCCTCAGTTCGTGGCAGGCAGGCAGATCCCACAGTTCGGGGCAGGCAGGCGTATCCCACAGTTCGGGGCATGCAGATCCCACAGTTCGGGGCAGGCAGGCAGATCCCACAGTTCGAGGCAGGCAGATCCCACAGTTCGGGGCAGGGAGGCAGGCAGATCCCACAGTTCGGGGCAGGGAGGCTGATCCCACAGTTCGGGACAGACAGCCAGGCAGATCGCACAGTTCGGGGCAGGCAGGCAGATCCCACAGGTCGAGGCAGGCAGGCAGATCCCACAGTTCGGGACAGACAGCCAGGCAGATCCCACAATTCGAGGCAGGCAGGCAGGCAGATCCCACAGTTCGGGACAGGCAGGCAGATTCCACAGTTCGGGGCAGGGAAGCAGATCCCACAGTTCGGGGCACGCTGGCAGATCCCACAGTTCGGGGCAGGCAGGCAGATCCCACAGTTCGGGGCAGGCTGGCAGATCCCACAGTTCGGGGCAGGCAGGCAGAATCCACAGTTCGAGGCAGGTAGGCAGGCAGATCCCACAGTTCAGGGAAGGCAGGCAGATCCCACAGTTCAGGGAAGGCAGGCAGATCCCACAGTTCGAGGCAGGCAGGCATATCCCACAGTTCGGGACAGGCAGGCAGATCCCACAGTTCGGGGCAGGCAGGCATATCCCACAGTTCGGGACAGGCAGGCAGATCCCACAGTTCGGGGCAGGCAGGCATATCCCACAGTTCGGGACAGGCAGGCAGATCCCACAGTTCGGGGCAGGCAGGCATATCCCACAGTTCAGGGCAGACAGGCAGATCCCACAGTTCGGGACAGACAGGCGGGCTGGCAGATCCCACAGTTCGAGGCAGGCAGGCAGATCCCACAGTTCGGGGCAGGCAGGCAGATCCCACAGTTCGGGGCAGGCTGGCAGATCCCACAGTACGGGGCAGGCAGGCAGATCCCACAGTTCGGGGCAGGCTGGCAGATCCCACAGTTCGGGGCAGGCAGTTCCCACAGTTCGGGGCAGGTAGGCAGGCAGATCCCACAGTTCGAGGCAGGCAGGCAGGCAGATCCCACAGTTCGAGGCTGGCAGGCAGATCGCACAGTTCGAGGCAGGCAGGCAGGCAGATCCCACAGTTCGGGGCAGGCAGGCAGGCAGATCCCACAGTTCGGGGCAGGCAGGCAGATCCCACAGTTCGGGACAGGAAGGCAGATCCCACAGTTCGAGGCAGGCAGGCAGGCAGACCCCACAGTTTGGGGCAGGCAGGCAGGCAGATCCCACAGTTCGAGGCAGGCAGATCCCACAGTTCGAGGCAGGCAGGCAGGCAGATCCCACAGTTCAAGGCAGGCAGGCAGGCGGATCCCACAGTTCGGGGCATGCAAATCTCACAGTTCGGGGCCGGCAGGCAGATCCCACAGTTCGAGGCAGGCAGGCAGATCCCACAGTTCAAGGCAGGCAGGCAGATCCCTCAGTTCGTGGCAGGCAGGCAGATCCCACAGTTCGGGGCAGGCAGGCGGATCCCACAGTTCGGGGCATGCAGATCCCACAGTTCGGGGCAGGCAGGCAGATCCCACAGTTCGAGGCAGGCAGATCCCACAGTTCGGGGCAGGGAGGCAGGCAGATCCCACAGTTCGGGGCAGGGAGGCTGATCCCACAGTTCGGGACAGACAGCCAGGCAGATCCCACAGTTCGGGGCAGGGAGGCAGATCCCACAGGTCGAGGCAGGCAGGCAGATCCCACAGTTCGGGACAGACAGATCCCACAGTTCGGGGCAGGTAGGCAGGCAGATCCCACAGTTCGAGGCAGGCAGGCAGGCAGATCCCACAGTTCGGGGCAGGCAGGCAGGCAGATCCCACAGTTCGGGGCAGGCAGGCATATCCCACAGTTCGGGACAGGCAGGCAGATCCCACAGTTCGGGGCAGGCAGGCATATCCCACAGTTCGGGACAGGCAGGCAGATCCCACAGTTCGGGGCACGCAGGCATATCCCACAGTTCGGGGCAGACAGGCAGATCCCACAGTTCGGGACAGACAGGCGGGCTGGCAGATCCCACAGTTCGGGGCAGGCAGGCAGGCAGATCCCACAGTTCGAGGCAGGCAGGCAGATCCCACAGTTCGGGGCAGGCAGGCAGATCCCACAGTTCGGGGCAGGCTGGCAGATCCCACAGTTCGGGGCAGGCAGGCAGATCCCACAGTTCGGGGCAGGCTGGCAGATCCCACAGTACGGGGCAGGCAGATCCCACAGTTCGGGGCAGGTAGGCAGGCAGATCCCACAGTTCGAGGCAGGCAGGCAGGCAGATCCCACAGTTCGAGGCTGGCAGGCAGATCCCACAGTTCGAGGCAGGCAGGCATGCAGATCCCACAGTTCGGGGCAGGCAGGCAGGCAGATCCCACAGTTCGGGGCAGGCAGGCAGATCCCACAGTTCGGGACAGGAAGGCAGATCCCACAGTTCGAGGCAGGCAGGCAGGCAGACCCCACAGTTCGAGGCAGGCAGATCCCACAGTTCGAGGCAGGCAGGCAGGCAGATCCCACAGTTCGGGGCAGGCAGGCAGATCCCACAGTTCGGGGCAGGCAGGCAGATCACACAGTTCGAGGCAGGCAGGCAGATCCCACAGTTCAAGGCAGGCAGGCAGATTCCACAGTTCGTGGCAGGCAGGCAGATCCCGCAGTTCGGGGCAGGCAGGCGGATCCCACAGTTCGGGGCATGCAAATCCCACAGTTCGGGGCAGGCAGGCAGATCCCACAGTTCGAGGCAGGCAGGCAGATCCCACAGTTCGGGACAGACAGCCAGGCAGATCCCACCGTTCGAGGCAGGCAGGCAGGCAGATCCCACAGTTCGAGGCAGGCAGATCCCACAGTTCAAGGCAGGCTGGCAGGCAGATCCCACAGTTCGAGGCAGGCAGGCAGATCCCACAGTACGGGGCCGGCAGATCCACAGTTCGAGGCAGGCAGGCAGATCCCACAGTTCGGGGCAGGTAGGCAGGCAGATCCCACAGTTCGAGGCAGGCAGGCAGGCAGATCCCACAGTTCGAGGCTGGCAGGGAGATCCCACAGTTCGAGGCAGGCAGGCAGGCGGATCCCACAGTTCGGGGCATGCAAATCCCACAGTTCGGGGCAGGCAGGCAGATCCCACAGTTCGAGGCAGGCAGGCAGATCCCACAGTTCGGGACAGACAGCCAGGCAGATCCCACCGTTCGAGGCAGGCAGGCAGGCAGATCCCACAGTTCGAGGCAGGCAGATCCCACAGTTCAAGGCAGGCTGGCAGGCAGATCCCACAGTTTGGGGCAGGCAGGCAGATCCCACAGTACGGGGCCGGCAGATCCACAGTTCGAGGCAGGCAGGCAGATCCCACAGTTCGGGGCAGGTAGGCAGGCAGATCCCACAGTTCGAGGCAGGCAGGCAGGCAGATCCCACAGTTCGAGGCTGGCAGGGAGATCCCACAGTTCGAGGCAGGCAGGCAGGCGGATCCCACAGTTCGGGGCATGCAAATCCCACAGTTCGGGGCAGGCAGGCAGATCCCACAGTTCGAGGCAGGCAGGCAGATCCCACAGTTCGGGACAGACAGCCAGGCAGATCCCACCGTTCGAGGCAGGCAGGCAGGCAGATCCCACATTTCGAGGCAGGCAGATCCCACAGTTCAAGGCAGGCTGGCAGGCAGATCCCACAGTTCGAGGCAGGCAGGCAGATCCCACAGTTTGGGGCAGGCAGGCAGATCCCACAGTACGGGGCCGGCAGATCCACAGTTCGAGGCAGGCAGGCAGATCCCACAGTTTGGGGCAGGCAGATCCCACAGTTCAAGGCAGGCTGGCAGGCAGATCCCACAGTTCAAGGCAGGCAGGCAGATCCCACAGTTTGGGGCAGGCCAGCAGATCCCACAGTTCGGAGCAGGCAGGCAGGCAGTTCCCACAGTTCGGGGCAGGCTGGCAGGCAGATCCCACAGTTTGGGGCAGGCAGGCAGATCCCACAGTACGGGGCCGGCAGATCCACAGTTCGAGGCAGGCAGGCAGATCCCACAGTTTGGGGCAGGCCGGCAGATCCCACAGTTCGGAGCAGGCAGGCAGGCAGATCCCACAGTTCGGGGCAGACAGGCGGGCTGGCAGATCCCACAGTTCGGGGCAGGCAGGCAGGCAGATCCGTGGCAGGCAGGCAGATCCCACAGTTCGGGGCAGGCAGGCAGAATCCACAGTTCGAGGCAGGTAGGCAGGCAGATCCCACAGTTCAGGGAAGGCAGGCAGATCCCACAGTTCAGGGAAGGCAGGCAGATCCCACAGTTCGAGGCAGGCAGGCATATCCCACAGTTCGGGACAGGCAGGCAGATCCCACAGTTCGGGGCAGGCAGGCATATCCCACAGTTCGGGACAGGCAGGCAGATCCCACAGTTCGGGGCAGGCAGGCATATCCCACAGTTCGGGACAGGCAGGCAGATCCCACAGTTCGGGGCAGGCAGGCATATCCCACAGTTCAGGGCAGACAGGCAGATCCCACAGTTCGGGACAGACAGGCGGGCTGGCAGATCCCACAGTTCGAGGCAGGCAGGCAGATCCCACAGTTCGGGGCAGGCAGGCAGATCCCACAGTTCGGGGCAGGCTGGCAGATCCCACAGTACGGGGCAGGCAGGCAGATCCCACAGTTCGGGGCAGGCTGGCAGATCCCACAGTTCGGGGCTGTCAGTTCCCACAGTTCGGGGCAGGTAGGCAGGCAGATCCCACAGTTCGAGGCAGGCAGGCAGGCAGATCCCACAGTTCGAGGCTGGCAGGCAGATCGCACAGTTCGAGGCAGGCAGGCAGGCAGATCCCACAGTTCGGGGCAGGCAGGCAGGCAGATCCCACAGTTCGGGGCAGGCAGGCAGATCCCACAGTTCGGGACAGGAAGGCAGATCCCACAGTTCGAGGCAGGCAGGCAGGCAGACCCCACAGTTTGGGGCAGGCAGGCAGGCAGATCCCACAGTTCGAGGCAGGCAGATCCCACAGTTCGAGGCAGGCAGGCAGGCAGATCCCACAGTTCAAGGCAGGCAGGCAGGCGGATCCCACAGTTCGGGGCATGCAAATCTCACAGTTCGGGGCCGGCAGGCAGATCCCACAGTTCGAGGCAGGCAGGCAGATCCCACAGTTCAAGGCAGGCAGGCAGATCCCTCAGTTCGTGGCAGGCAGGCAGATCCCACAGTTCGGGGCAGGCAGGCGGATCCCACAGTTCGGGGCATGCAGATCCCACAGTTCGGGGCAGGCAGGCAGATCCCACAGTTCGAGGCAGGCAGATCCCACAGTTCGGGGCAGGGAGGCAGGCAGATCCCACAGTTCGGGGCAGGGAGGCTGATCCCACAGTTCGGGACAGACAGCCAGGCAGATCCCACAGTTCGGGGCAGGGAGGCAGATCCCACAGGTCGAGGCAGGCAGGCAGATCCCACAGTTCGGGACAGACAGATCCCACAGTTCGGGGCAGGTAGGCAGGCAGATCCCACAGTTCGAGGCAGGCAGGCAGGCAGATCCCACAGTTCGGGGCAGGCAGGCAGGCAGATCCCACAGTTCGGGGCAGGCAGGCATATCCCACAGTTCGGGACAGGCAGGCAGATCCCACAGTTCGGGGCAGGCAGGCATATCCCACAGTTCGGGACAGGCAGGCAGATCCCACAGTTCGGGGCAGGCAGGCATATCCCACAGTTCGGGGCAGACAGGCAGATCCCACAGTTCGGGACAGACAGGCGGGCTGGCAGATCCCACAGTTCGGGGCAGGCAGGCAGGCAGATCCCACAGTTCGAGGCAGGCAGGCAGATCCCACAGTTCGGGGCAGGCAGGCAGATCCCACAGTTCGGGGCAGGCTGGCAGATCCCACAGTTCGGGGCAGGCAGGCAGATCCCACAGTTCGGGGCAGGCTGTCAGATCCCACAGTACGGGGCAGGCAGATCCCACAGTTCGGGGCAGGTAGGCAGGCAGATCCCACAGTTCGAGGCAGGCAGGCAGGCAGATCCCACAGTTCGAGGCTGGCAGGCAGATCCCACAGTTCGAGGCAGGCAGGCATGCAGATCCCACAGTTCGGGGCAGGCAGGCAGGCAGATCCCACAGTTCGGGGCAGGCAGGCAGATCCCACAGTTCGGGACAGGAAGGCAGATCCCACAGTTCGAGGCAGGCAGGCAGGCAGACCCCACAGTTCGAGGCAGGCAGATCCCACAGTTCGAGGCAGGCAGGCAGGCAGATCCCACAGTTCGGGGCAGGCAGGCAGATCCCACAGTTCGGGGCAGGCAGGCAGATCACACAGTTCGAGGCAGGCAGGCAGATCCCACAGTTCAAGGCAGGCAGGCAGATTCCACAGTTCGTGGCAGGCAGGCAGATCCCGCAGTTCGGGGCAGGCAGGCGGATCCCACAGTTCGGGGCATGCAAATCCCACAGTTCGGGGCAGGCAGGCAGATCCCACAGTTCGAGGCAGGCAGGCAGATCCCACAGTTCGGGACAGACAGCCAGGCAGATCCCACCGTTCGAGGCAGGCAGGCAGGCAGATCCCACAGTTCGAGGCAGGCAGATCCCACAGTTCAAGGCAGGCTGGCAGGCAGATCCCACAGTTCGAGGCAGGCAGGCAGATCCCACAGTACGGGGCCGGCAGATCCACAGTTCAAGGCAGGCAGGCAGATCCCACAGTTCGGGGCAGGTAGGCAGGCAGATCCCACAGTTCGAGGCAGGCAGGCAGGCAGATCCCACAGTTCGAGGCTGGCAGGGAGATCCCACAGTTCGAGGCAGGCAGGCAGGCGGATCCCACAGTTCGGGGCATGCAAATCCCACAGTTCGGGGCAGGCAGGCAGATCCCACAGTTCGAGGCAGGCAGGCAGATCCCACAGTTCGGGACAGACAGCCAGGCAGATCCCAACGTTCGAGGCAGGCAGGCAGGCAGATCCCACAGTTCGAGGCAGGCAGATCCCACAGTTCAAGGCAGGCTGGCAGGCAGATCCCACAGTTTGGGGCAGGCCGGCAGATCCCACAGTACGGGGCCGGCAGATCCACAGTTCGAGGCAGGCAGGCAGATCCCACAGTTCGGGGCAGGTAGGCAGGCAGATCCCACAGTTCGAGGCAGGCAGGCAGGCAGATCCCACAGTTCGAGGCTGGCAGGGAGATCCCACAGTTCGAGGCAGGCAGGCAGGCGGATCCCACAGTTCGGGGCATGCAAATCCCACAGTTCGGGGCAGGCAGGCAGATCCCACAGTTCGAGGCAGGCAGGCAGATCCCACAGTTCGGGACAGACAGCCAGGCAGATCCCACCGTTCGAGGCAGGCAGGCAGGCAGATCCCACATTTCGAGGCAGGCAGATCCCACAGTTCAAGGCAGGCTGGCAGGCAGATCCCACAGTTCGAGGCAGGCAGGCAGATCCCACAGTTTGGGGCAGGCAGGCAGATCCCACAGTACGGGGCCGGCAGATCCACAGTTCGAGGCAGGCAGGCAGATCCCACAGTTTGGGGCAGGCAGATCCCACAGTTCAAGGCAGGCTGGCAGGCAGATCCCACAGTTCAAGGCAGGCAGGCAGATCCCACAGTTTGGGGCAGGCCAGCAGATCCCACAGTTCGGAGCAGGCAGGCAGGCAGTTCCCACAGTTCGGGGCAGGCTGGCAGGCAGATCCCACAGTTTGGGGCAGGCAGGCAGATCCCACAGTACGGGGCCGGCAGATCCACAGTTCGAGGCAGGCAGGCAGATCCCACAGTTTGGGGCAGGCCGGCAGATCCCACAGTTCGGAGCAGGCAGGCAGGCAGATCCCACAGTTCGGGGCAGACAGGCGGGCTGGCAGATCCCACAGTTCGGGGCAGGCAGGCAGGCAGATCCGTGGCAGGCAGGCAGATCCCACAGTTCGGGGCAGGCAGGCAGAATCCACAGTTCGAGGCAGGTAGGCAGGCAGATCCCACAGTTCAGGGAAGGCAGGCAGATCCCACAGTTCAGGGAAGGCAGGCAGATCCCACAGTTCGAGGCAGGCAGGCAGATCCCACAGTTCGAGGCAGGAAGGCAGATCCCACAGTTCGGGGCAGGCTGGCAGATCCCACAGTTCGGGGCAGGCAGATCCCACAGTTCGGGGCAGGCTGGCAGATCCCACAGTTCGGGGAGGCAGAACGCACAGTTCGGGGCTGGCAGGCAGATCCCACAGTTCAGGGCAGGGAGGCAGATCCCACAGTTCGAGGCAGGCAGGCAGATCCCACAGTTTGGGGCAGGCAGGCAGATCCCACAGTTCGAGGCAGGCAGGCAGATCCCACAGTTCGGGACAGACAGCCAGTCAGATCCCACAGTTCGAGGCAGGCAGGCAGGCAGATCCCACAGTTCGGGGCAGGCAGGCAGATCCCACAGTTCGGAGCAGGCAGGCAGATCACACAGTTCGAGGCAGGCAGGCAGATCCCACAGTTCAAGGCAGGCAGGCAGATTCCACAGTTCGTGGCAGGCAGGCAGATCCCACAGTTCGGGGCAGGCAGGCGGATCCCACAGTTCGGGGCATTCAAATCCCACAGTTCGGGGCAGGCAGGCAGATCCCACAGTTCGAGGCAGGCAGGCAGATCCCACAGTTCAGGACAGACAGCCAGGCAGATCCCACCGTTCGAGGCAGGCAGGCAGGCAGATCCCACAGTTCGAGGCAGCCAGATCCCACAGTTCGGGGCAGGCAGGCAGATCACACAGTTCGAGGCAGGCAGGCAGATCCTACAGTTCAAGGCAGGCTGGCAGATCCCACAGTTCGGGGCAGGCCGGCAGGCATATCCCACAGTTCGGGGCAGGCAGGCAGATCCCACAGTTCGGGGCAGGCTGGCAGATCCCACAGTTCGGGGAGGCAGAACGCACAGTTCGGGGCTGGCAGGCAGATCCCACAGTTCGAGGCAGGCAGGCAGATCCCACAGTTCGAGGCAGGCAGGCAGATCCCACAGTTCAAGGCAGGCAGGCAGATCCCACAGTTCGGGACAGACAGCCAGTCAGATCCCACAGTTCGAGGCAGGCAGGCAGGCAGATCCCACAGTTCGGGGCAGGCAGGCAGATCCCACAGTTCGGGGCAGGCAGGCAGATCACACAGTTCGAGGCAGGCAGGCAGATCCCACAGTTCAAGGCAGGCAGGCAGATTCCACAGTTCGTGGCAGGCAGGCAGATCCCGCAGTTCGGGGCAGGCAGGCGGATCCCACAGTTCGGGGCATGCAAATCCCACAGTTCGGGGCAGGCAGGCAGATCCCACAGTTCGAGGCAGGCAGGCAGATCCCACAGTTCGGGACAGACAGCCAGGCAGATCCCACCGTTCGAGGCAGGCAGGCAGGCAGATCCCACAGTTCGAGGCAGGCAGATCCCACAGTTCAAGGCAGGCTGGCAGGCAGATCCCACAGTTCGAGGCAGGCAGGCAGATCCCACAGTTTGGGGCAGGCAGGCAGATCCCACAGTACGGGGCCGGCAGATCCACAGTTCGAGGCAGGCAGGCAGATCCCACAGTTCGGGGCAGGTAGGCAGGCAGATCCCACAGTTCGAGGCAGGCAGGCAGGCAGATCCCACAGTTCGAGGCTGGCAGGGAGATCCCAGAGTTCGAGGCAGGCAGGCAGGCGGATCCCACAGTTCGGGGCATGCAAATCGCACAGTTCGGGGCAGGCAGGCAGATCCCACAGTTCGAGGCAGGCAGGCAGATCCCACAGTTCGGGACAGACAGCCAGGCATATCCCACCGTTCGAGGCAGGCAGGCAGGCAGATCCCACAGTTCGAGGCAGGCAGATCCCACAGTTCAAGGCAGGCTGGCAGGCAGATCCCACAGTTCGAGGCAGGCAGGCAGATCCCACAGTTAGGGGCAGGCAGGCAGATCCCACAGTACGGGGCCCGCAGATCCACAGTTCGAGGCAGGCAGGCAGATCCCACAGTTTGGGGCAGGCAGATCCCACAGTTCAAGGCAGGCTGGCAGGCAGATCCCACAGTTCAAGGCAGGCAGGCAGATCCCACAGTTTGGGGCAGGCCAGCAGATCCCACAGTTCGGAGCAGGCAGGCAGGCAGATCCCACAGTTCGGGGCAGGCTGGCAGGCAGATCCCACAGTTTGGGGCAGGCAGGCAGATCCCACAGTACGGGGCCGGCAGATCCACAGTTCGAGGCAGGCAGGCAGATCCCACAGTTTGGGGCAGGCCGGCAGATCCCACAGTTCGGAGCAGGCAGGCAGGCAGATCCCACAGTTCGGGGCAGACAGGCGGGCTGGCAGATCCCACAGTTCGGGGCAGGCAGGCAGGCAGATCCGTGGCAGGCAGGCAGATCCCACAGTTCGGGGCAGGCAGGCAGAATCCACAGTTCGAGGCAGGTAGGCAGGCAGATCCCACAGTTCAGGGAAGGCAGGCAGATCCCACAGTTCAGGGAAGGCAGGCAGATCCCACAGTTCGAGGCAGGCAGGCAGATCCCACAGTTCGAGGCAGGAAGGCAGATCCCACAGTTCGGGGCAGGCTGGCAGATCCCACAGTTCGGGGCAGGCAGATCCCACAGTTCGGGGCAGGCTGGCAGATCCCACAGTTCGGGGAGGCAGAACGCACAGTTCGGGGCTGGCAGGCAGATCCCACAGTTCAGGGCAGGGAGGCAGATCCCACAGTTCGAGGCAGGCAGGCAGATCCCACAGTTTGGGGCAGGCAGGCAGATCCCACAGTTCGAGGCAGGCAGGCAGATCCCACAGTTCGGGACAGACAGCCAGTCAGATCCCACAGTTCGAGGCAGGCAGGCAGGCAGATCCCACAGTTCGGGGCAGGCAGGCAGATCCCACAGTTCGGAGCAGGCAGGCAGATCACACAGTTCGAGGCAGGCAGGCAGATGCCACAGTTCAAGGCAGGCAGGCAGATTCCACAGTTCGTGGCAGGCAGGCAGATCCCACAGTTCGGGGCAGGCAGGCGGATCCCACAGTTCGGGGCATGCAAATCCCACAGTTCGGGGCAGGCAGGCAGATCCCACAGTTCGAGGCAGGCAGGCAGATCCCACAGTTCAGGACAGACAGCCAGGCAGATCCCACCGTTCGAGGCAGGCAGGCAGGCAGATCCCACAGTTCGAGGCAGGCAGATCCCACAGTTCAAGGCAGGCTGGCAGGCAGATCCCACAGTTCGAGGCAGGCAGGCAGATCCCACAGTTCGGGACAGACAGGCGGGCTGGCAGATCCCACAGTTCGGGGCAGGCAGGCAGGCAGATCCGAGGCAGGCAGGCAGATCCCACAGTTCGGGGCAGGCAGGCAGAATCCACAGTTCGGGGCAGACTGGCAGATCCCACAGTTCGGGACAGACAGGCGGGCTGGCAGATCCCACAGTTCGGGGCAGGCAGGCAGGCAGATCCGAGGCAGGCAGGCAGATCCCACAGTTCGGGGCAGGCAGGCAGAATCCACAGTTCGAGGCAGGTAGGCAGGCAGATCCCACAGTTCAGGGAAGGCAGGCAGATCCCACAGTTCGAGGCAGGCAGGCAGATCCCACAGTTCGAGGCAGGCAGGCAGGCAGATCCCACAGTTCGGGGCAGGCAGGCATATCCCACAGTTCGGGACAGGCAGGCAGATCCCACCGTTCGGGGTAGACAGGCAGATCCCACAGTTCGGGACAGACAGGCGGGCTGGCAGATCCCACAGTTCGGGGCAGGCAGGCAGGCAGATCCCACAGTTCGAGGCAGGCAGGCAGATCCCACAGTTCGGGGCAGGCAGGCAGATCCCACAGTTCGGGGCAGGCTGGCAGATCCCACAGTTCGGGGCAGACAGGCGGGCTGGCAGATCCCACAGTTCGGGGCAGGCAGGCAGGCAGATCCGTGGCAGGCAGGCAGATCCCACAGTTCGGGGCAGGCAGGCAGAATCCACAGTTCGAGGCAGGTAGGCAGGCAGATCCCACAGTTCAGGGAAGGCAGGCAGATCCCACAGTTCAGGGAAGGCAGGCAGATCCCACAGTTCGAGGCAGGCAGGCAGATCCCACAGTTCGAGGCAGGAAGGCAGATCCCACAGTTCGGGGCAGGCTGGCAGATCCCACAGTTCGGGGCAGGCAGATCCCACAGTTCGGGGCAGGCTGGCAGATCCCACAGTTCGGGGAGGCAGAACGCACAGTTCGGGGCTGGCAGGCAGATCCCACAGTTCAGGGCAGGGAGGCAGATCCCACAGTTCGAGGCAGGCAGGCAGATCCCACAGTTTGGGGCAGGCAGGCAGATCCCACAGTTCGAGGCAGGCAGGCAGATCCCACAGTTCGGGACAGACAGCCAGTCAGATCCCACAGTTCGAGGCAGGCAGGCAGGCAGATCCCACAGTTCGGGGCATGCAGGCAGATCCCACAGTTCGGAGCAGGCAGGCAGATCACACAGTTCGAGGCAGGCAGGCAGATGCCACAGTTCAAGGCAGGCAGGCAGATTCCACAGTTCGTGGCAGGCAGGCAGATCCCACAGTTCGGGGCAGGCAGGCGGATCCCACAGTTCGGGGCATGCAAATCCCACAGTTCGGGGCAGGCAGGCAGATCCCACAGTTCGAGGCAGGCAGGCAGATCCCACAGTTCAGGACAGACAGCCAGGCAGATCCCACCGTTCGAGGCAGGCAGGCAGGCAGATCCCACAGTTCGAGGCAGGCAGATCCCACAGTTCAAGGCAGGCTGGCAGGCAGATCCCACAGTTCGAGGCAGGCAGGCAGATCCCACAGTTCGGGACAGACAGGCGGGCTGGCAGATCCCACAGTTCGGGGCAGGCAGGCAGGCAGATCCGAGGCAGGCAGGCAGATCCCACAGTTCGGGGCAGGCAGGCAGAATCCACAGTTCGGGGCAGACTGGCAGATCCCACAGTTCGGGACAGACAGGCGGGCTGGCAGATCCCTCAGTTCGGGGCAGGCAGGCAGGCAGATCCGAGGCAGGCAGGCAGATCCCACAGTTCGGGGCAGGCAGGCAGAATCCACAGTTCGAGGCAGGTAGGCAGGCAGATCCCACAGTTCAGGGAAGGCAGGCAGATCCCACAGTTCGAGGCAGGCAGGCAGATCCCACAGTTCGAGGCAGGCAGGCAGGCAGATCCCACAGTTCGGGGCAGGCAGGCATATCCCACAGTTCGGGACAGGCAGGCAGATCCCACCGTTCGGGGTAGACAGGCAGATCCCACAGTTCGGGACAGACAGGCGGGCTGGCAGATCCCACAGTTCGGGGCAGGCAGGCAGGCAGATCCCACAGTTCGAGGCAGGCAGGCAGATCCCACAGTTCGGGGCAGGCAGGCAGATCCCACAGTTCGGGGCAGGCTGGCAGATCCCACAGTTCGGGGCAGGCAGGCAGATCCCACAGTTCAGGGGAGGCTGGCAGATCCCACAGTTCGGGGCAGGCAGATCCCACAGTTCGGGGCAGGTAGGCAGGCAGATCCCACAGTTCGAGGCAGGCAGGCAGGCAGATCCCACAGTTCGAGGCTGGCAGGCAGATCCCACAGTTCGAGGCAGGCAGGCAGGCAGATCCCACAGTTCGGGGCAGGCAGGCAGGCAGATCCCACAGTTCGGGGCAGGCAGGCAGATCCCACAGTTCGGGACAGGAAGGCAGATCCCACAGTTCGAGGCAGGCTGGCAGGCAGATCCCACAGTTTGGGGCAGGCAGGCAGATCCCACAGTACGGGGCCGGCAGATCCACAGTTCGAGGCAGGCAGGCAGAT
Source organism: Hypanus sabinus (assembly GCF_030144855.1). Classification (NCBI taxonomy): domain Eukaryota; kingdom Metazoa; phylum Chordata; class Chondrichthyes; order Myliobatiformes; family Dasyatidae; genus Hypanus; species Hypanus sabinus. Next base: position 85,691,077 of record NC_082707.1, read on the forward strand.
CCCACAGGTAGGGGCCGGCCGGCAGATCCCACAGTTCGGAGCAGGCAGGCAGGCAGATCCCACACTTCGAGGCAGGCAGGCAGGCAGATCCCACAGTTCGGGGCAGGCAGGCAGATCACACCGTTCGGGGCAGGCAGGCAGATCCCACAGTTCGGGACAGGCAGGCAGGCAGATCCCACCATTCGGGGCAGGCAGGCAGATCCCACAGTTCGGGGCAGACAGGCAGATCCCACAGTTCGGGACAGACAGGCGGGCTGGCAGATCCCACAGTTCGAGGCAGGCAGGCAGGCAGATCCCACAGTTCGGGGCAGGCAGGCAGGCAGATCCCACAGTTTGGGGCAGGCAGGCAGATCCCACACTTCGAGGCAGGCAGGCAGGCAGATCCCACAGTTCGGGGCAGGCAGGCAGATCACACCGTTCGGGGCAGGCAGGCAGATCCCACAGTTCGGGACAGGCAGGCAGGCAGATCCCACCATTCGGGGCAGGCAGGCAGATCCCACAGTTCGGGGCAGACAGGCAGATCCCACAGTTCGGGACAGACAGGCGGGCTGGCAGATCCCACAGTTCGAGGCAGGCAGGCAGGCAGATCCCACAGTTCGGGGCAGGCAGGCAGGCAGATCCCACAGTTCGGGGCAGGCTGGCAGGCAGATCCCACAGTTTGGGGCAGGCAGGCAGATCCCACAGTACGGGGCCGGCAGATCCACAGTTCGAGGCAGGCAGGCAGATCCCACAGGTAGGGGCAGGCCGGCAGATCCCACAGTTCGGAGCAGGCAGGCAGGCAGATCCCACACTTCGAGGCAGGCAGGCAGGCAGATCCCACAGTTCGGGGCAGGCAGGCAGATCACACCGTTCGGGGCAGGCAGGCAGATCCCACAGTTCGGGACAGGCAGGCAGGCAGATCCCACCATTCGGGGCAGGCAGGCAGATCCCACAGTTCGGGGCAGACAGGCAGATCCCACAGTTCGGGACAGACAGGCGGGCTGGCAGATCCCACAGTTCGGGGCAGGCAGGCAGGCAGATCCCACAGTTCGAGGCAGGCAGGCAGATCCCACAGTTCGGGGCAGGCAGGCAGATCACACAGTTCGGGGCAGGCAGGCAGATCCCACAGTTCGGGACAGGCAGGCAGGCAGATCCCACCATTCGGGGCAGGCAGGCAGATCCCACAGTTCGGGGCAGACAGGCAGATCCCACAGTTCGGGACAGACAGGCGGGCTGGCAGATCCCACAGTTCGTGGCAGGCAGGCAGGCAGATCCGTGGCGGGCAGGCAGGCAGAATCCACAGTTCGAGGCAGGCAGGCAGATCCCACAGTTTGGGGCAGGCAGATCCCACAGTTCAAGGCAGGCTGGCAGGCAGATCCCACAGTTCAAGGCAGGCAGGCAGATCCCACAGTTTGGGGCAGGCCAGCAGATCCCACAGTTCGGAGCAGGCAGGCAGGCAGATCCCACAGTTCGGGGCAGGCTGGCAGGCAGATCCCACAGTTTGGGGCAGGCAGGCAGATCCCACAGTACGGGGCCGGCAGATCCACAGTTCGAGGCAGGCAGGCAGATCCCACAGTTTGGGGCAGGCCGGCAGATCCCACAGTTCGGAGCAGGCAGGCAGGCAGATCCCACAGTTCGGGGCAGACAGGCGGGCTGGCAGATCCCACAGTTCGGGGCAGGCAGGCAGGCAGATCCGTGGCAGGCAGGCAGATCCCACAGTTCGGGGCAGGCAGGCAGAATCCACAGTTCGAGGCAGGTAGGCAGGCAGATCCCACAGTTCAGGGAAGGCAGGCAGATCCCACAGTTCAGGGAAGGCAGGCAGATCCCACAGTTCGAGGCAGGCAGGCAGATCCCACAGTTCGAGGCAGGAAGGCAGATCCCACAGTTCGGGGCAGGCTGGCAGATCCCACAGTTCGGGGCAGGCAGATCCCACAGTTCGGGGCAGGCTGGCAGATCCCACAGTTCGGGGAGGCAGAACGCACAGTTCGGGGCTGGCAGGCAGATCCCACAGTTCAGGGCAGGGAGGCAGATCCCACAGTTCGAGGCAGGCAGGCAGATCCCACAGTTTGGGGCAGGCAGGCAGATCCCACAGTTCGAGGCAGGCAGGCAGATCCCACAGTTCGGGACAGACAGCCAGTCAGATCCCACAGTTCGAGGCAGGCAGGCAGGCAGATCCCACAGTTCGGGGCAGGCAGGCAGATCCCACAGTTCGGAGCAGGCAGGCAGATCACACAGTTCGAGGCAGGCAGGCAGATGCCACAGTTCAAGGCAGGCAGGCAGATTCCACAGTTCGTGGCAGGCAGGCAGATCCCACAGTTCGGGGCAGGCAGGCGGATCCCACAGTTCGGGGCATGCAAATCCCACAGTTCGGGGCAGGCAGGCAGATCCCACAGTTCGAGGCAGGCAGGCAGATCCCACAGTTCAGGACAGACAGCCAGGCAGATCCCACCGTTCGAGGCAGGCAGGCAGGCAGATCCCACAGTTCGAGGCAGGCAGATCCCACAGTTCAAGGCAGGCTGGCAGGCAGATCCCACAGTTCGAGGCAGGCAGGCAGATCCCACAGTTCGGGACAGACAGGCGGGCTGGCAGATCCCACAGTTCGGGGCAGGCAGGCAGGCAGATCCGAGGCAGGCAGGCAGATCCCACAGTTCGGGGCAGGCAGGCAGAATCCACAGTTCGGGGCAGACTGGCAGATCCCACAGTTCGGGACAGACAGGCGGGCTGGCAGATCCCACAGTTCGGGGCAGGCAGGCAGGCAGATCCGAGGCAGGCAGGCAGATCCCACAGTTCGGGGCAGGCAGGCAGAATCCACAGTTCGAGGCAGGTAGGCAGGCAGATCCCACAGTTCAGGGAAGGCAGGCAGATCCCACAGTTCGAGGCAGGCAGGCAGATCCCACAGTTCGAGGCAGGCAGGCAGGCAGATCCCACAGTTCGGGGCAGGCAGGCATATCCCACAGTTCGGGACAGGCAGGCAGATCCCACCGTTCGGGGTAGACAGGCAGATCCCACAGTTCGGGACAGACAGGCGGGCTGGCAGATCCCACAGTTCGGGGCAGGCAGGCAGGCAGATCCCACAGTTCGAGGCAGGCAGGCAGATCCCACAGTTCGGGGCAGGCAGGCAGATCCCACAGTTCGGGGCAGGCTGGCAGATCCCACAGTTCGGGGCAGACAGGCGGGCTGGCAGATCCCACAGTTCGGGGCAGGCAGGCAGGCAGATCCGTGGCAGGCAGGCAGATCCCACAGTTCGGGGCAGGCAGGCAGAATCCACAGTTCGAGGCAGGTAGGCAGGCAGATCCCACAGTTCAGGGAAGGCAGGCAGATCCCACAGTTCAGGGAAGGCAGGCAGATCCCACAGTTCGAGGCAGGCAGGCAGATCCCACAGTTCGAGGCAGGAAGGCAGATCCCACAGTTCGGGGCAGGCTGGCAGATCCCACAGTTCGGGGCAGGCAGATCCCACAGTTCGGGGCAGGCTGGCAGATCCCACAGTTCGGGGAGGCAGAACGCACAGTTCGGGGCTGGCAGGCAGATCCCACAGTTCAGGGCAGGGAGGCAGATCCCACAGTTCGAGGCAGGCAGGCAGATCCCACAGTTTGGGGCAGGCAGGCAGATCCCACAGTTCGAGGCAGGCAGGCAGATCCCACAGTTCGGGACAGACAGCCAGTCAGATCCCACAGTTCGAGGCAGGCAGGCAGGCAGATCCCACAGTTCGGGGCATGCAGGCAGATCCACACAGTTCGGAGCAGGCAGGCAGATCACACAGTTCGAGGCAGGCAGGCAGATGCCACAGTTCAAGGCAGGCAGGCAGATTCCACAGTTCGTGGCAGGCAGGCAGATCCCACAGTTCGGGGCAGGCAGGCGGATCCCACAGTTCGGGGCATGCAAATCCCACAGTTCGGGGCAGGCAGGCAGATCCCACAGTTCGAGGCAGGCAGGCAGATCCCACAGTTCAGGACAGACAGCCAGGCAGATCCCACCGTTCGAGGCAGGCAGGCAGGCAGATCCCACAGTTCGAGGCAGGCAGATCCCACAGTTCAAGGCAGGCTGGCAGGCAGATCCCACAGTTCGAGGCAGGCAGGCAGATCCCACAGTTCGGGACAGACAGGCGGGCTGGCAGATCCCACAGTTCGGGGCAGGCAGGCAGGCAGATCCGAGGCAGGCAGGCAGATCCCACAGTTCGGGGCAGGCAGGCAGAATCCACAGTTCGGGGCAGACTGGCAGATCCCACAGTTCGGGACAGACAGGCGGGCTGGCAGATCCCTCAGTTCGGGGCAGGCAGGCAGGCAGATCCGAGGCAGGCAGGCAGATCCCACAGTTCGGGGCAGGCAGGCAGAATCCACAGTTCGAGGCAGGTAGGCAGGCAGATCCCACAGTTCAGGGAAGGCAGGCAGATCCCACAGTTCGAGGCAGGCAGGCAGATCCCACAGTTCGAGGCAGGCAGGCAGGCAGATCCCACAGTTCGGGGCAGGCAGGCATATCCCACAGTTCGGGACAGGCAGGCAGATCCCACCGTTCGGGGTAGACAGGCAGATCCCACAGTTCGGGACAGACAGGCGGGCTGGCAGATCCCACAGTTCGGGGCAGGCAGGCAGGCAGATCCCACAGTTCGAGGCAGGCAGGCAGATCCCACAGTTCGGGGCAGGCAGGCAGATCCCACAGTTCGGGGCAGGCTGGCAGATCCCACAGTTCGGGGCAGGCAGGCAGATCCCACAGTTCAGGGGAGGCTGGCAGATCCCACAGTTCGGGGCAGGCAGATCCCACAGTTCGGGGCAGGTAGGCAGGCAGATCCCACAGTTCGAGGCAGGCAGGCAGGCAGATCCCACAGTTCGAGGCTGGCAGGCAGATCCCACAGTTCGAGGCAGGCAGGCAGGCAGATCCCACAGTTCGGGGCAGGCAGGCAGGCAGATCCCACAGTTCGGGGCAGGCAGGCAGATCCCACAGTTCGGGACAGGAAGGCAGATCCCACAGTTCGAGGCAGGCTGGCAGGCAGATCCCACAGTTTGGGGCAGGCAGGCAGATCCCACAGTACGGGGCCGGCAGATCCACAGTTCGAGGCAGGCAGGCAGATCCCACAGGTAGGGGCCGGCCGGCAGATCCCACAGTTCGGAGCAGGCAGGCAGGCAGATCCCACACTTCGAGGCAGGCAGGCAGGCAGATCCCACAGTTCGGGGCAGGCAGGCAGATCACACCGTTCGGGGCAGGCAGGCAGATCCCACAGTTCGGGACAGGCAGGCAGGCAGATCCCACCATTCGGGGCAGGCAGGCAGATCCCACAGTTCGGGGCAGACAGGCAGATCCCACAGTTCGGGACAGACAGGCGGGCTGGCAGATCCCACAGTTCGAGGCAGGCAGGCAGGCAGATCCCACAGTTCGGGGCAGGCAGGCAGGCAGATCCCACAGTTTGGGGCAGGCAGGCAGATCCCACAGTTCTGAGCAGGCAGGCAGGCAGATCCCACAGTTCGGGGCAGGCTGGCAGGCAGATCCCACAGTTTGGGGCAGGCAGGCAGATCCCACAGTACGGGGCCGGCAGATCCACAGTTCGAGGCAGGCAGGCAGATCCCACAGGTAGGGGCAGGCCGGCAGATCCCACAGTTCGGAGCAGGCAGGCAGGCAGATCCCACACTTCGAGGCAGGCAGGCAGGCAGATCCCACAGTTCGGGGCAGGCAGGCAGATCACACCGTTCGGGGCAGGCAGGCAGATCCCACAGTTCGGGACAGGCAGGCAGGCAGATCCCACCATTCGGGGCAGGCAGGCAGATCCCACAGTTCGGGGCAGACAGGCAGATCCCACAGTTCGGGACAGACAGGCGGGCTGGCAGATCCCACAGTTCGGGGCAGGCAGGCAGGCAGATCCCACAGTTCGAGGCAGGCAGGCAGATCCCACAGTTCGGGGCAGGCAGGCAGATCACACAGTTCGGGGCAGGCAGGCAGATCCCACAGTTCGGGACAGGCAGGCAGGCAGATCCCACCATTCGGGGCAGGCAGGCAGATCCCACAGTTCGGGGCAGACAGGCAGATCCCACAGTTCGGGACAGACAGGCGGGCTGGCAGATCCCACAGTTCGTGGCAGGCAGGCAGGCAGATCCGTGGCGGGCAGGCAGGCAGAATCCACAGTTCGAGGCAGGTAGGCAGGCAGATCCCACAGTTCAGGGAAGGCAGGCAGATCCCACCGTTCGAGGCAGGCAGGCAGATCCCACAGTTCGAGGCAGGAAGGCAGATCCCACAGTTCGGGGCAGGCTGGCAGATCCCACAGTTCGGGGCAGGCAGATCCCACAGTTCGGGGCAGGCTGGCAGATCCCACAGTTCGGGGAGGCAGAACGCACAGTTCGGGGCTGGCAGGCAGATCCCACAGTTCAGGGCAGGGAGGCAGATCCCACAGTTCGAGGCAGGCAGGCAGATCCCACAGTTTGTGGCAGGCAGGCAGATCCCACAGTTCGAGGCAGGCAGGCAGATCCCACAGTTCGGGACAGACAGCCAGTCAGATCCCACAGTTCGAGGCAGGCAGGCAGGCAGATCCCACAGTTCGGGGCAGGCAGGCAGATCCCACAGTTCGGGGCAGGCAGGCAGATCACACAGTTCGAGGCAGGCAGGCAGATCCCACAGTTCAAGGCAGGCAGGCAGATTCCACGGTTCGTGGCAGGCAGGCAGATCCCACAGTTCGGGGCAGGCAGGCGGATCCCACAGTTCGGGGCATGCAAATCCCACAGTTCGGGGCAGGCAGGCAGATCCCACAGTTCGAGGCAGGCAGGCAGATCCCACAGTTCGGGACAGACAGCCAGGCAGATCCCACCGTTCGAGGCAGGCAGGCAGGCAGATCGCACAGTTCGAGGCAGGCAGATCCCACAGTTCAAGGCAGGCTGGCAGGCAGATCCCACAGTTCGAGGCAGGCAGGCAGATCCCACAGTTTGGGGCAGGCAGGCAGATCCCACAGTACGGGGCCGGCAGATCCACAGTTCGAGGCAGGCAGGCAGATCCCACAGTTTGGGGCAGGCAGATCCCACAGTTCAAGGCAGGCTGGCAGGCAGATCCCACAGTTCAAGGCAGGCAGGCAGATCCCACAGTTTGGGGCAGGCCAGCAGATCCCACAGTTCTGAGCAGGCAGGCAGGCAGATCCCACAGTTCGGAGCAGGCTGGCAGGCAGATCCCACAGTTTGGGTCAGGCAGGCAGATCCCACAGTACGGGGCCGGCAGATCCACAGTTCGAGGCAGGCAGGCAGATCCCACAGGTAGGGGCAGGCCGGCAGATCCCACAGTTCGGAGCAGGCAGGCAGGCAGATCCCACACTTCGAGGCAGGCAGGCAGGCAGATCCCACAGTTCGGGGCAAGCAGGCAGATCACACCGTTCGGGGCAGGCAGGCAGATCCCACAGTTCGGGACAGGCAGGCAGGCAGATCCCACCATTCGGGGCAGGCAGGCAGATCCCACAGTTCGGGGCAGACAGGCAGATCCCACAGTTCGGGACAGACAGGCGGGCTGGCAGATCCCACAGTTCGGGGCAGGCAGGCAGGCAGATCCCACAGTTCGAGGCAGGCAGGCAGATCCCACAGTTCGGGGCAGGCAGGCAGATCCCACAGTTCGGGGCAGGCTGGCAGATCCCACAGTTCGGGGCAGGCAGGCAGATCCCACAGTTCGGGGCAGGCTGGCAGATCCCACAGTTCGGGGCAGGCAGATCCCACAGTTCGGGGCAGGTAGGCAGGCAGATCCCACAGTTCGAGGCAGGCAGGCAGGCAGGCAGATCCCACAGTTCGAGGCTGGCAGGCAGATCCCACAGTTCGAGGCAGGCAGGCAGGCAGATCCCACAGTTCGGGGCAGGCAGGCAGATCCCACAGTTCGGGGCAGGCAGGCAGATCCCACCGTTCGGGGTAGACAGGCAGATCCCACAGTTCGGGACAGACAGGCGGGCTGGCAGATCCCACAGTTCGGGGCAGGCAGGCAGGCATTTCCCACAGTTCGAGGCAGGCAGGCAGATCCCACAGTTCGGGGCAGGCAGGCAGATCCCACAGTTCGGGGCAGGCTGGCAGATCCCACAGTTCGGGGCAGGCAGGCAGATCCCACAGTTCGGGGCAGGCTGGCAGATCCCACAGTTCGGGGCAGGCAGATCCCACAGTTCGAGGCAGGCAGGCAGGCAGGCAGATCCCACAGTTCGAGGCTGGCAGGCAGATCCCACAGTTCGAGGCAGGCAGGCAGGCAGATCCCACAGTTCGGGGCAGGCAGGCAGATCCCACAGTTCGGGGCAGGCAGGCAGATCCCACAGTTCGGGACAGGCAGGCAGATCCCACAGTTCGGGGCAGACAGGCAGATCCCACAGTTCGGGACAGACAGGCGGGCTGGCAGATCCCACAGTTCGGGGCAGGCAGGCAGGCAGATCCCACAGTTCGAGGCAGGCAGGCAGATCCCACAGTTCGGGGCAGGCAGGCAGATCCCACAGTTCGGGGCAGGCTGGCAGATCCCACAGTTCGGGGCAGGCAGGCAGATCCCACAGTTCGGGGCAGGCTGGCAGATCCCACAGTTCGGGGCAGGCAGATCCCACAGTTCGGGGCAGGTAGGCAGGCAGATCCCACAGTTCGAGGCAGGCAGGCAGGCAGATCCCACAGATCGAGGCTGGCAGGCAGATCCCACAGTTCGAGGCAGGCAGGCAGGCAGATCCCACAGTTCGGGGCAGGCAGGCAGGCAGATCCCACAGTTCGGGGCAGGCAGGCAGATCCCACAGTTCGGGACAGGAAGGCAGATCCCACAGTTCGAGGCAGGCAGGCAGGCAGACCCCACAGTTTGGGGCAGGCAGGCAGGCAGATCCCACAGTTTGAGGCAGGCAGATCCCACAGTTCGAGGCAGGAAGGCAGGCAGATCCCACAGTTCAAGGCAGGCAGGCAGATCCCACAGTTTGGGGCAGGCAGGCAGATCCCACAGTACGGGGCCGGCAGATCCACAGTTCGAGGCAGGCAGGCAGATCCCACAGTTTGGGGCAGGCAGGCAGATCCCACAGTTCGGAGCAGGCAGGCAGGCAGATCCCATACTTCGAGGCAGGCAGGCAGGCAGATCCCACAGTTCGGGGCAGGCAGGCAGATCACACAGTTCGGGGCAGGCAGGCAGATCCCACAGTTCGGGACAGGCAGGCAGGCAGATCCCACCATTCGGGGCAGGCAGGCAGATCCCACAGTTCGGGGCAGACAGGCAGATCCCACAGTTCGGGACAGACAGGCGGGCTGGCAGATCCCACAGTTCGGGGCAGGCAGGCAGGCAGATCCGAGGCAGGCAGGCAGATCCCACAGTTCGGGTCAGGCAGGCAGAATCCACAGTTCGAGGCAGGTAGGCAGGCAGATCCCACAGTTCAGGGAACGCAGGCAGATCCCACAGTTCGAGGCAGGCAGGCAGATCCCACAGTTCGAGGCAGGAAGGCAGATCCCACAGTTCGGGGCTGGCAGGCAGATCCCACAGTTCAGGGCAGGGAGGCATATCCCACAGTTCGGGACAGGCAGGCAGATCCCACCGTTCGGGGTAGACAGGCAGATCCCACAGTTCGGGACAGACAGGCGGGCTGGCAGATCCCACAGTTCGGGGCAGGCAGGCAGGCAGATCCCACAGTTCGAGGCAGGCAGGCAGATCCCACAGTTCGGGGCAGGCAGGCAGATCCCACAGTTCGGGGTAGACAGGCAGATCCCACAGTTCGGGACAGACAGGCGGGCTGGCAGATCCCACAGTTCGGGGCAGGCAGGCAGGCAGATCCCACAGTTCGAGGCAGGCAGGCAGATCCCACAGTTCGGGGCAGGCAGGCAGATCCCACAGTTCGGGGCAGGCTGGCAGATCCCACAGTTCGGGGCAGGCAGGCAGATCCCACAGTTCAGGGGAGGCTGGCAGATCCCACAGTTCGGGGCAGGCAGATCCCACAGTTCGGGGCAGGTAGGCAGGCAGATCCCACAGTTCGAGGCAGGCAGGCAGGCAGATCCCACAGTTCGAGGCTGGCAGGCAGATCCCACAGTTCGAGGCAGGCAGGCAGGCAGATCCCACAGTTCGGGGCAGGCAGGCAGGCAGATCCCACAGTTCGGGGCAGGCAGGCAGATCCCACAGTTCGGGACAGGAAGGCAGATCCCACAGTTCGAGGCAGGCAGGCAGGCAGACCCCACAGTTTGGGGCAGGCAGGCAGATCCCACAGTACGGGGCCGGCAGATCCACAGTTCGAGGCAGGCAGGCAGATCCCACAGTTTGGGGCAGGCCGGCAGATCCCACAGTTCGGAGCAGGCAGGCAGGCAGATCCCACACTTCGAGGCAGGCAGGCAGGCAGATCCCACAGTTCGGGGCAGGCAGGCAGATCACACAGTTCGGGGCAGGCAGGCAGATCCCACAGTTCGGGACAGGCAGGCAGGCAGATCCCACCATTCGGGGCAGGCAGGCAGATCCCACAGTTCGGGGCAGACAGGCAGATCCCACAGTTCGGGACAGACAGGCGGGCTGGCAGATCCCACAGTTCGTGGCAGGCAGGCAGGCAGATCCGTGGCGGGCAGGCAGGCAGAATCCACAGTTCGAGGCAGGTAGGCAGGCAGATCCCACAGTTCAGGGAAGGCAGGCAGATCCCACAGTTCGAGGCAGGCAGGCAGATCCCACAGTTCGAGGCAGGAAGGCAGATCCCACAGTTCGGGGCAGGCTGGCAGATCCCACAGTTCGGGGCAGGCAGATCCCACAGTTCGGGGCAGGCTGGCAGATCCCACAGTTCGGGGAGGCAGAACGCACAGTTCGGGGCTGGCAGGCAGATCCCACAGTTCAGGGCAGGGAGGCAGATCCCACAGTTCGAGGCAGGCAGGCAGATCCCACAGTTTGGGGCAGGCAGGCAGATCCCACAGTTCGAGGCAGGCAGGCAGATCCCACAGTTCGGGACAGACAGCCAGTCAGATCCCACAGTTCGAGGCAGGCAGGCAGGCAGATCCCACAGTTCGGGGCAGGCAGGCAGATCCCACAGTTCGGGGCAGGCAGGCAGATCACACAGTTCGAGGCAGGCAGGCAGATCCCACAGTTCAAGGCAGGCAGGCAGATTCCACGGTTCGTGGCAGGCAGGCAGATCCCACAGTTCGGGGCAGGCAGGCGGATCCCACAGTTCGGGGCATGCAAATCCCACAGTTCGGGGCAGGCAGGCAGATCCCACAGTTCGAGGCAGGCAGGCAGATCACACAGTTCGGGACAGACAGCCAGGCAGATCCCACCGTTCGAGGCAGGCAGGCAGGCAGATCGCACAGTTCGAGGCAGGCAGATCCCACAGTTCAAGGCAGGCTGGCAGGCAGATCCCACAGTTCGAGGCAGGCAGGCAGATCCCACAGTTTGGGGCAGGCAGGCAGATCCCACAGTACGGGGCCGGCAGATCCACAGTTCGAGGCAGGCAGGCAGATCCCACAGTTTGGGGCAGGCAGATCCCACAGTTCAAGGCAGGCTGGCAGGCAGATCCCACAGTTCAAGGCAGGCAGGCAGATCCGACAGTTTGGGGCAGGCCAGCAGATCCCACAGTTCTGAGCAGGCAGGCAGGCAGATCCCACAGTTCGGGGCAGGCTGGCAGGCAGATCCCACAGTTTGGGGCAGGCAGGCAGATCCCACAGTACGGGGCCGGCAGATCCACAGTTCGAGGCAGGCAGGCAGATCCCACAGGTAGGGGCAGGCCGGCAGATCCCACAGTTCGGAGCAGGCAGGCAGGCAGATCCCACACTTCGAGGCAGGCAGGCAGGCAGATCCCACAGTTCGGGGCAGGCAGGCAGATCACACCGTTCGGGGCAGGCAGGCAGATCCCACAGTTCGGGACAGGCAGGCAGGCAGATCCCACCATTCGGGGCAGGCAGGCAGATCCCACAGTTCGGGGCAGACAGGCAGATCCCACAGTTCGGGACAGACAGGCGGGCTGGCAGATCCCACAGTTCGGGGCAGGCAGGCAGGCAGATCCCACAGTTCGAGGCAGGCAGGCAGATCCCACAGTTCGGGGCAGGCAGGCAGATCCCACAGTTCGGGGCAGGCTGGCAGATCCCACAGTTCGGGGCAGGCAGGCAGATCCCACAGTTCGGGGCAGGCAGGCAGATCCCACAGTTCGGGGCAGGCAGATCCCACAGTTCGGGGCAGGTAGGCAGGCAGATCCCACAGTTCGAGGCAGGCAGGCAGGCAGGCAGATCCCACAGTTCGAGGCTGGCAGGCAGATCCCACAGTTCGAGGCAGGCAGGCAGGCAGATCCCACAGTTCGGGGCAGGCAGGCAGATCCCACAGTTCGGGGCAGGCAGGCAGATCCCACAGTTCGGGACAGGCAGGCAGATCCCACCGTTAGGGGTAGACAGGCAGATCCCACAGTTCGGGGCAGGCTGGCAGGCAGATCCCACAGTTCGAGGCAGGCAGGCAGGCAGATCCCACAGATCGAGGCTGGCAGGCAGATCCCACAGTTCGAGGCAGGCAGGCAGGCAGATCCCACAGTTCGGGGCAGGCAGGCAGGCAGATCCCACAGTTCGGGGCAGGCAGGCAGATCCCACAGTTCGGGACAGGAAGGCAGATCCCACAGTTCGAGGCAGGCAGGCAGGCAGACCCCACAGTTTGGGGCAGGCAGGCAGGCAGATCCCACAGTTTGAGGCACGCAGATCCCACAGTTCGAGGCAGGAAGGCAGGCAGATCCCACAGTTCAAGGCAGGCAGGCAGATCCCACAGTTTGGGGCAGGCAGGCAGATCCCACAGTACGGGGCCGGCAGATCCACAGTTCGAGGCAGGCAGGCAAATCCCACAGTTTGGGGCAGGCAGGCAGATCCCACAGATCGGAGCAGGCAGGCAGGCAGATCCCATACTTCGAGGCAGGCAGGCAGGCAGATCCCACAGTTCGGGGCAGGCAGGCAGATCACACAGTTCGGGGCAGGCAGGCAGATCCCACAGTTCGGGACAGGCAGGCAGGCAGATCACACCATTCGGGGCAGGCAGGCAGATCCCACAGTTCGGGGCAGACAGGCAGATCCCACAGTTCGGGACAGACAGGCGGGCTGGCAGATCCCACAGTTCGGGGCAGGCAGGCAGGCAGATCCGAGGCAGGCAGGCAGATCCCACAGTTCGGGTCAGGCAGGCAGAATCCACAGTTCGAGGCAGGTAGGCAGGCAGATCCCACAGTTCAGGGAACGCAGGCAGATCCCACAGTTCGAGGCAGGCAGGCAGATCCCACAGTTCGAGGCAGGAAGGCAGATCCCACAGTTCGGGGCTGGCTGGCAGATCCCACAGTTCGGGGCAGGCAGATCCCACAGTTCGGGGAGGCAGAACGCACAGTTCGGGGCTGGCAGGCAGATCCCACAGTTCAGGGCAGGGAGGCAGATCCCACAGTTCGAGGCAGGCAGATCCCACAGTTTGGGGCAGGCAGGCAGATCCCACAGACAGTTCGAGGCAGGCAGGCAGATCCCACAGTTCGGGACAGACAGCCAGTCAGATCCCACAGTTCGAGGCAGGCAGGGAGGCAGATCCCACAGTTCGGGGCAGGCAGGCAGATCACACAGTTCGAGGCAGGCAGGCAGATCCCACAGTTCAAGGCAGGCAGGCAGATTCCACAGTTCATGGCAGGCAGGCAGATCCCACAGTTCGGGGCAGGCAGGCGGATCCCACAGTTCGGGGCATGCAAATCCCACAGTTCGGGGCAGGCAGGCAGATCCCACAGTTCGAGACAGGCAGGCAGATCCCACAGTTCGAGGCAGGAAGGCAGATCCCACAGTTCGGGGCAGGCTGGCAGATCCCACAGTTCGGGGCAGGCAGATCCCACAGTTCGGGGCAGGCTGGCAGATCCCACAGTTCGGGGAGGCAGAACGCACAGTTCGGGGCTGGCAGGCAGATCCCACAGTTCAGGGCAGGGAGGCAGATCCCACAGTTCGAGGCAGGCAGGCAGATCCCACAGTTTGGGGCAGGCAGGCAGATCCCACAGTTCGAGGCAGGCAGGCAGATCCCACAGTTCGGGACAGACAGCCAGTCAGATCCCACAGTTCGAGGCAGGCAGGCAGGCAGATCCCACAGTTCGGGGCAGGCAGGCAGATCCCACAGTTCGGGGCAGGCAGGCAGATCACACAGTTCGAGGCAGGCAGGCAGATCCCACAGTTCAAGGCAGGCAGGCAGATACCACGGTTCGTGGCAGGCAGGCAGATCCCACAGTTCGGGGCAGGCAGGCGGATCCCACAGTTCGGGGCATGCAAATCCCACAGTTCGGGGCAAGCAGGCAGATCCCACAGTTCGAGGCAGGCAGGCAGATCCCACAGTTCGGGACAGACAGCCAGGCAGATCCCACCGTTCGAGGCAGGCAGGCAGGCAGATCGCACAGTTCGAGGCAGGCAGATCCCACAGTTCAAGGCAGGCTGGCAGGCAGATCCCACAGTTCGAGGCAGGCAGGCAGATCCCACAGTTTAGGGCTGGCAGGCAGATCCCACAGTTCAAGGCAGGCAGGCAGATCCCACAGTTTGGGGCAGGCCAGCAGATCCCACAGTTCTGAGCAGGCAGGCAGGCAGATCCCACAGTTCGGGGCAGGCTGGCAGGCAGATCCCACAGTTTGGGTCAGGCAGGCAGATCCCACAGTACGGGGCCGGCAGATCCACAGTTCGAGGCAGGCAGGCAGATCCCACAGTTTGGGGCAGGCCGGCAGATCCCACAGTTCGGAGCAGGCAGGCAGGCAGATCCCACACTTCGAGGCAGGCAGGCAGGCAGATCCCACAGTTCGGGGCAGGCAGGCAGATCACACAGTTCGGGACAGGCAGGCAGGCAGATCCCACAGTTCGGGACAGGCAGGCAGGCAGATCCCACCATTCGGGGCAGGCAGGCAGATCCCACAGTTCGGGGCAGACAGGCAGATCCCACAGTTCGGGACAGACAGGCGGGCTGGCAGATCCCACAGTTCGGGGCAGGCAGGCAGGCAGATCCCACAGTTCGAGGCAGGCAGGCAGATCCCACAGTTCGGGGCAGGCAGGCAGATCCCACAGTTCGGGGCAGGCTGGCAGATCCCACAGTTCGGGGCAGGCAGGCAGATCCCACAGTTCGGGGCAGGCTGGCAGATCCCACAGTTCGGGGCAGGCAGATCCCACAGTTCGGGGCAGGTAGGCAGGCCGATCCCACAGTTCGAGGCAGGCAGGCAGGCAGGCAGATCCCACAGTTCGAGGCTGGCAGGCAGATCCCACAGTTCGAGGCAGGCAGGCAGGCAGATCCCACACTTCGGGGCAGGCAGGCAGGCAGATCCCACAGTTCGGGGCAGGCAGGCAGATCCCACAGTTCGGGACAGGCAGGCAGATCCCACCGTTCGGGGTAGACAGGCAGATCCCACAGTTCGGGACAGACAGGCGGGCTGGCAGATCCCACAGTTCGGGGCAGGCAGGCAGGCAGATCCCACAGTTCGAGGCAGGCAGGCAGATCCCACAGTTCGGGGCAGGCAGGCAGATCCCACAGTTCGGGGCAGGCTGGCAGATCCCACAGTTCGGGGCAGGCAGGCAGATCCCACAGTTCGGGGCAGGCTGGCAGATCCCACAGTTCGGGGCAGGCAGATCCCACAGTTCAGGGCAGGTAGGCAGGCAGATCCCACAGTTCGAGGCAGGCAGGCAGGCAGATCCCACAGTTCGAGGCTGGCAGGCAGATCCCACAGTTCGAGGCAGGCAGGCAGGCAGATCCCACAGTTCGGGGCAGGCAGGCAGGCAGATCCCACAGTTCGGGGCAGGTAGGCAGATCCCACAGTTCGGGACAGGAAGGCAGATCCCACAGTTCGAGGCAGGCAGGCAGGCATACCCCACAGTTTGGGGCAGGCAGGCAGGCAGATCCCACAGTTTGAGGCAGGCAGATCCCACAGTTCGAGGCAGGAAGGCAGGCAGATCCCACAGTTCAAGGCAGGCAGGCAGATCCCACAGTTTGGGGCAGGCAGGCAGATCCCACAGTACGGGGCCGGCAGATCCACAGTTCGAGGCAGGCAGGCAGATCCCACAGTTTGGGGCAGGCCGGCAGATCCCACAGTTCGGAGCAGGCAGGCAGGCAGATCCCACACTTCGAGGCAGGCAGGCAGGCAGATCCCACAGTTCGGGGCAGGCAGGCAGATCACACAGTTCGGGGCAGGCAGGCAGATCCCACAGTTCGGGACAGGCTGGCAGGCAGATCCCACCATTCGGGGCAGGCAGGCAGATCCCACAGTTCGGGGCAGACAGGCAGATCCCACAGTTCGGGACAGACAGGCGGGCTGGCAGATCCCACAGTTCGGGGCAGGCAGGCAGGCAGATCCGAGGCAGGCAGGCAGATCCCACAGTTCGGGTCAGGCAGGCAGAATCCACAGTTCGAGGCAGGTAGGCAGGCAGATCCCACAGTTCAGGGAAGGCAGGCAGATCCCACAGTTCGAGGCAGGCAGGCAGATCCCACAGTTCGAGGCAGGAAGGCAGATCCCACAGTTCGGGGCAGGCTGGCAGATCCCACAGTTCGGGGCAGGCAGATCCCACAGTTCGGGGAGGCAGAACGCACAGTTCGGGGCTGGCAGGCAGATCCCACAGTTCAGGGCAGGGAGGCAGATCCCACAGTTCGAGGCAGGCAGGCAGATCCCACAGTTTGGGGCAGGCAGGCAGATCCCACAGTTCGAGGCAGGCAGGCAGATCCCACAGTTCGGGACAGACAGCCAGTCAGATCCCACAGTTCGAGGCAGGCAGGCAGGCAGATCCCACAGTTCGGGGCAGGCAGGCAGATCACACAGTTCGAGGCAGGCAGGCAGATCCCACAGTTCAAGGCAGGCAGGCAGATTCCACAGTTCGTGGCAGGCAGGCAGATCCCACAGTTCGGGGCAGGCAGGCGGATCCCACAGTTCGGGGCATGCAAATCCCACAGTTCGGGGCAGGCAGGCAGATCCCACAGTTCGAGACAGGCAGGCAGATCCCACAGTTCGGGACAGACAGCCAGGCAGATCCCACCGTTTGAGGCAGGCAGGCAGGCAGATCCCACAGTTCGGGGCAGGCAGGCAGATCCCACAGTTCAAGGCAGGCAGGCAGATCCCTCAGTTCGTGGCAGGCAGGCAGATCCCACAGTTCGGGGCAGGCAGGCGTATCCCACAGTTCGGGGCATGCAGATCCCACAGTTCGGGGCAGGCAGGCAGATCCCACAGTTCGAGGCAGGCAGATCCCACAGTTCGGGGCAGGGAGGCAGGCAGATCCCACAGTTCGGGGCAGGGAGGCTGATCCCACAGTTCGGGACAGACAGCCAGGCAGATCGCACAGTTCGGGGCAGGCAGGCAGATCCCACAGGTCGAGGCAGGCAGGCAGATCCCACAGTTCGGGACAGACAGCCAGGCAGATCCCACAATTCGAGGCAGGCAGGCAGGCAGATCCCACAGTTCGGGACAGGCAGGCAGATTCCACAGTTCGGGGCAGGGAAGCAGATCCCACAGTTCGGGGCAGGCTGGCAGATCCCACAGTTCGGGGCAGGCAGGCAGATCCCACAGTTCGGGGCAGGCTGGCAGATCCCACAGTTCGGGGCAGGCAGATCCCACAGTTCGGGGCAGGTAGGCAGGCAGATCCCACAGTTCGAGGCAGGCAGGCAGGCAGATCCCACAGTTCGAGGATGGCAGGCAGATCCCACAGTTCGAGGCAGGCAGGCAGGCAGATCTCACAGTTCGGGGCAGGCAGGCAGGCAGATCCCACAGTTCGGGGCAGGCAGGCATATCCCACAGTTCGGGACAGGCAGGCAGGCAGATCCCACCGTTCGGGGTAGACAGGCAGGCAGATCCCACAGTTCGGGGCAGGCAGGCAGGCAGATCCCACCGTTCGGGGTAGACAGGCAGATCCCACAGTTCGGGACAGACAGGCGGGCTGGCAGATCCCACAGTTCGGGGCAGGCACGCAGGCAGATCCCACAGTTCGAGGCAGGCAGGCAGATCCCACAGTTCGGGGCAGGCAGGCAGATCCCACAGTTCGGGGCAGGCTGGCAGATCCCACAGTACGGGGCAGGCAGGCAGATCCCACAGTTCGGGGCAGGCTGGCAGATCCCACAGTTCGGGGCAGGCAGTTCCCACAGTTCGGGGCAGGTAGGCAGGCAGATCCCACAGTTCGAGGCAGGCAGGCAGGCAGATCCCACAGTTCGAGGCTGGCAGGCAGATCGCACAGTTCGAGGCAGGCAGGCAGGCAGATCCCACAGTTCGGGGCAGGCAGGCAGGCAGATCCCACAGTTCGGGGCAGGCAGGCAGATCCCACAGTTCGGGACAGGAAGGCAGATCCCACAGTTCGAGGCAGGCAGGCAGGCAGACCCCACAGTTTGGGGCAGGCAGGCAGGCAGATCCCACAGTTCGAGGCAGGCAGATCCCACAGTTCGAGGCAGGCAGGCAGGCAGATCCCACAGTTCAAGGCAGGCAGGCAGGCGGATCCCACAGTTCGGGGCATGCAAATCTCACAGTTCGGGGCCGGCAGGCAGATCCCACAGTTCGAGGCAGGCAGGCAGATCCCACAGTTCAAGGCAGGCAGGCAGATCCCTCAGTTCGTGGCAGGCAGGCAGATCCCACAGTTCGGGGCAGGCAGGCGGATCCCACAGTTCGGGGCATGCAGATCCCACAGTTCGGGGCAGGCAGGCAGATCCCACAGTTCGAGGCAGGCAGATCCCACAGTTCGGGGCAGGGAGGCAGGCAGATCCCACAGTTCGGGGCAGGGAGGCTGATCCCACAGTTCGGGACAGACAGCCAGGCAGATCCCACAGTTCGGGGCAGGGAGGCAGATCCCACAGGTCGAGGCAGGCAGGCAGATCCCACAGTTCGGGACAGACAGATCCCACAGTTCGGGGCAGGTAGGCAGGCAGATCCCACAGTTCGAGGCAGGCAGGCAGGCAGATCCCACAGTTCGGGGCAGGCAGGCAGGCAGATCCCACAGTTCGGGGCAGGCAGGCATATCCCACAGTTCGGGACAGGCAGGCAGATCCCACAGTTCGGGGCAGGCAGGCATATCCCACAGTTCGGGACAGGCAGGCAGATCCCACAGTTCGGGGCAGGCAGGCATATCCCACAGTTCGGGGCAGACAGGCAGATCCCACAGTTCGGGACAGACAGGCGGGCTGGCAGATCCCACAGTTCGGGGCAGGCAGGCAGGCAGATCCCACAGTTCGAGGCAGGCAGGCAGATCCCACAGTTCGGGGCAGGCAGGCAGATCCCACAGTTCGGGGCAGGCTGGCAGATCCCACAGTTCGGGGCAGGCAGGCAGATCCCACAGTTCGGGGCAGGCTGGCAGATCCCACAGTACGGGGCAGGCAGATCCCACAGTTCGGGGCAGGTAGGCAGGCAGATCCCACAGTTCGAGGCAGGCAGGCAGCCAGATCCCACAGTTCGAGGCTGGCAGGCAGATCCCACAGTTCGAGGCAGGCAGGCATGCAGATCCCACAGTTCGGGGCAGGCAGGCAGGCAGATCCCACAGTTCGGGGCAGGCAGGCAGATCCCACAGTTCGGGACAGGAAGGCAGATCCCACAGTTCGAGGCAGGCAGGCAGGCAGACCCCACAGTTTGGGGCAGGCAGGCAGGCAGATCCCACAGTTCGAGACAGGCAGATCCCACAGTTCGAGGCAGGCAGGCAGGCAGATCCCACAGTTCGGGGCAGGCAGGCAGATCCCACAGTTCGGGGCAGGCAGGCAGATCACACAGTTCGAGGCAGGCAGGCAGATCCCACAGTTCAAGGCAGGCAGGCAGATTCCACAGTTCGTGGCAGGCAGGCAGATCCCGCAGTTCGGGGCAGGCAGGCGGATCCCACAGTTCGGGGCATGCAAATCCCACAGTTCGGGGCAGGCAGGCAGATCCCACAGTTCGAGGCAGGCAGGCAGATCCCACAGTTCGGGACAGACAGCCAGGCAGATCCCACCGTTCGAGGCAGGCAGGCAGGCAGATCCCACAGTTCGAGGCAGGCAGATCCCACAGTTCAAGGCAGGCTGGCAGGCAGATCCCACAGTTCGAGGCAGGCAGGCAGATCCCACAGTTTGGGGCAGGCAGGCAGATCCCACAGTACGGGGCCGGCAGATCCACAGTTCGAGGCAGGCAGGCAGATCCCACAGTTCGGGGCAGGTAGGCAGGCAGATCCCACAGTTCGAGGCAGGCAGGCAGGCAGATCCCACAGTTCGAGGCTGGCAGGGAGATCCCACAGTTCGAGGCTGGCAGGCAGGCGGATCCCACAGTTCGGGGCATGCAAATCCCACAGTTCGGGGCAGGCAGGCAGATCCCACAGTTCGAGGCAGGCAGGCAGATCCCACAGTTCGGGACAGACAGCCAGGCAGATCCCACCGTTCGAGGCAGGCAGGCAGGCAGATCCCACAGTTCGAGGCAGGCAGATCCCACAGTTCAAGGCAGGCTGGCAGGCAGATCCCAGAGGTCGAGGCAGGCAGGCAGATCCCACAGTTTGGGGCAGGCAGGCAGATCCCACAGTACGGGGCCGGCAGATCCACAGTTCGAGGCAGGCAGGCAGATCCCACAGTTTGGGGCACGCAGATCCCACAGTTCAAGGCAGGCTGGCAGGCAGATCCCACAGTTCAAGGCAGGCAGGCAGATCCCACAGTTTGGGGCAGGCCAGCAGATCCCACAGTTCGGAGCAGGCAGGCAGGCAGTTCCCACAGTTCGGGGCAGGCTGGCAGGCAGATCCCACAGTTTGGGGCAGGCAGGCAGATCCCACAGTACGGGGCCGGCAGATCCACAGTTCGAGGCAGGCAGGCAGATCCCACAGTTTGGGGCAGGCCGGCAGATCCCACAGTTCGGAGCAGGCAGGCAGGCAGATCCCACAGTTCGGGGCAGACAGGCGGGCAGGCAGATCCCACAGTTCGGGGCAGGCAGGCAGGCAGATCCGTGGCAGGCAGGCAGATCCCACAGTTCGGGGCAGGCAGGCAGAATCCACAGTTCGAGGCAGGTAGGCAGGCAGATCCCACAGTTCAGGGAAGGCAGGCAGATCCCACAGTTCAGGGAAGGCAGGCAGATCCCACAGTTCGAGGCAGGCAGGCAGATCCCACAGTTCGAGGCAGGAAGGCAGATCCCACAGTTCGGGGCAGGCTGGCAGATCCCACAGTTCGGGGCAGGCAGATCCCACAGTTCGGGGCAGGCTGGCAGATCCCACAGTTCGGGGAGGCAGAACGCACAGTTCGGGGCTGGCAGGCAGATCCCACAGTTCAGGGCAGGGAGGCAGATCCCACAGTTCGAGGCAGGCAGGCAGATCCCACAGTTTGGGGCAGGCAGGCAGATCCCACAGTTCGAGGCAGGCAGGCAGATCCCACAGTTCGGGACAGACAGCCAGTCAGATCCCACAGTTCGAGGCAGGCAGGCAGGCAGATCCCACAGTTCGGGGCAGGCAGGCAGATCCCACAGTTCGGAGCAGGCAGGCAGATCACACAGTTCGAGGCAGGCAGGCAGATCCCACAGTTCAAGGCAGGCAGGCAGATTCCACAGTTCGTGGCAGGCAGGCAGATCCCACAGTTCGGGGCAGGCAGGCGGATCCCACAGTTCGGGGCATGCAAATCCCACAGTTCGGGGCAGGCAGGCAGATCCCACAGTTCGAGGCAGGCAGGCAGATCCCACAGTTCAGGACAGACAGCCAGGCAGATCCCACCGTTCGAGGCAGGCAGGCAGGCAGATCCCACAGTTCGAGGCAGGCAGATCCCACAGTTCGGGGCAGGCAGGCAGATCACACAGTTCGAGGCAGGCAGGCAGATCCTACAGTTCAAGGCAGGCTGGCAGATCCCACAGTTCGGGGCAGGCCGGCAGGCATATCCCACAGTTCGGGGCAGGCAGGCAGATCCCACAGTTCGGGGCAGGCTGGCAGATCCCACAGTTCGGGGAGGCAGAACGCACAGTTCGGGGCTGGCAGGCAGATCCCACAGTTCGAGGCAGGCAGGCAGATCCCACAGTTCGAGGCAGGCAGGCAGATCCCACAGTTCAAGGCAGGCAGGCAGATCCCACAGTTCGGGACAGACAGCCAGTCAGATCCCACAGTTCGAGGCAGGCAGGCAGGCAGATCCCACAGTTCGGGGCAGGCAGGCAGATCCCACAGTTCGGGGCAGGCAGGCAGATCACACAGTTCGAGGCAGGCAGGCAGATCCCACAGTTCAAGGCAGGCAGGCAGATTCCACAGTTCGTGGCAGGCAGGCAGATCCCGCAGTTCGGGGCAGGCAGGCGGATCCCACAGTTCGGGGCATGCAAATCCCACAGTTCGGGGCAGGCAGGCAGATCCCACAGTTCGAGGCAGGCAGGCAGATCCCACAGTTCGGGACAGACAGCCAGGCAGATCCCACCGTTCGAGGCAG
Organism: Hypanus sabinus; assembly: GCF_030144855.1. Taxonomy (NCBI): domain Eukaryota; kingdom Metazoa; phylum Chordata; class Chondrichthyes; order Myliobatiformes; family Dasyatidae; genus Hypanus; species Hypanus sabinus. The sequence goes on from NC_082707.1 coordinate 85,713,283, forward strand.
GCAGGCAGGCAGATCCCACAGTTCGAGGCAGGCAGATCCCACAGTTCAAGGCAGGCTGGCAGGCAGATCCCACAGTTCGAGGCAGGCAGGCAGATCCCACAGTTTGGGGCAGGCAGGCAGATCCCACAGTACGGGGCCGGCAGATCCACAGTTCGAGGCAGGCAGGCAGATCCCACAGTTCGGGGCAGGTAGGCAGGCAGATCCCACAGTTCGAGGCAGGCAGGCAGGCAGATCCCACAGTTCGAGGCTGGCAGGGAGATCCCACAGTTCGAGGCAGGCAGGCAGGCGGATCCCACAGTTCGGGGCATGCAAATCCCACAGTTCGGGGCAGGCAGGCAGATCCCACAGTTCGAGGCAGGCAGGCAGATCCCACAGTTCGGGACAGACAGCCAGGCAGATCCCACCGTTCGAGGCAGGCAGGCAGGCAGATCCCACAGTTCGAGGCAGGCAGATCCCACAGTTCAAGGCAGGCTGGCAGGCAGATCCCACAGTTCGAGGCAGGCAGGCAGATCCCACAGTTAGGGGCAGGCAGGTAGATCCCACAGTACGGGGCCGGCAGATCCACAGTTCGAGGCAGGCAGGCAGATCCCACAGTTTGGGGCAGGCAGATCCCACAGTTCAAGGCAGGCTGGCAGGCAGATCCCACAGTTCAAGGCAGGCAGGCAGATCCCACAGTTTGGGGCAGGCCAGCAGATCCCACAGTTCGGAGCAGGCAGGCAGGCAGATCCCACAGTTCGGGGCAGGCTGGCAGGCAGATCCCACAGTTTGGGGCAGGCAGGCAGATCCCACAGTACGGGGCCGGCAGATCCACAGTTCGAGGCAGGCAGGCAGATCCCACAGTTTGGGGCAGGCCGGCAGATCCCACAGTTCGGAGCAGGCAGGCAGGCAGATCCCACAGTTCGGGGCAGACAGGCGGGCTGGCAGATCCCACAGTTCGGGGCAGGCAGGCAGGCAGATCCGTGGCAGGCAGGCAGATCCCACAGTTCGGGGCAGGCAGGCAGAATCCACAGTTCGAGGCAGGTAGGCAGGCAGATCCCACAGTTCAGGGAAGGCAGGCAGATCCCACAGTTCAGGGAAGGCAGGCAGATCCCACAGTTCGAGGCAGGCAGGCAGATCCCACAGTTCGAGGCAGGAAGGCAGATCCCACAGTTCGGGGCAGGCTGGCAGATCCCACAGTTCGGGGCAGGCAGATCCCACAGTTCGGGGCAGGCTGGCAGATCCCACAGTTCGGGGAGGCAGAACGCACAGTTCGGGGCTGGCAGGCAGATCCCACAGTTCAGGGCAGGGAGGCAGATCCCACAGTTCGAGGCAGGCAGGCAGATCCCACAGTTTGGGGCAGGCAGGCAGATCCCACAGTTCGAGGCAGGCAGGCAGATCCCACAGTTCGGGACAGACAGCCAGTCAGATCCCACAGTTCGAGGCAGGCAGGCAGGCAGATCCCACAGTTCGGGGCAGGCAGGCAGATCCCACAGTTCGGAGCAGGCAGGCAGATCACACAGTTCGAGGCAGGCAGGCAGATGCCACAGTTCAAGGCAGGCAGGCAGATTCCACAGTTCGTGGCAGGCAGGCAGATCCCACAGTTCGGGGCAGGCAGGCGGATCCCACAGTTCGGGGCATGCAAATCCCACAGTTCGGGGCAGGCAGGCAGATCCCACAGTTCGAGGCAGGCAGGCAGATCCCACAGTTCAGGACAGACAGCCAGGCAGATCCCACCGTTCGAGGCAGGCAGGCAGGCAAATCCCACAGTTCGAGGCAGGCAGATCCCACAGTTCAAGGCAGGCTGGCAGGCAGATCCCACAGTTCGAGGCAGGCAGGCAGATCCCACAGTTCGGGACAGACAGGCGGGCTGGCAGATCCCACAGTTCGGGGCAGGCAGGCAGGCAGATCCGAGGCAGGCAGGCAGATCCCACAGTTCGGGGCAGGCAGGCAGAATCCACAGTTCGGGGCAGACTGGCAGATCCCACAGTTCGGGACAGACAGGCGGGCTGGCAGATCCCACAGTTCGGGGCAGGCAGGCAGGCAGATCCGAGGCAGGCAGGCAGATCCCACAGTTCGGGGCAGGCAGGCAGAATCCACAGTTCGAGGCAGGTAGGCAGGCAGATCCCACAGTTCAGGGAAGGCAGGCAGATCCCACAGTTCGAGGCAGGCAGGCAGATCCCACAGTTCGAGGCAGGCAGGCAGGCAGATCCCACAGTTCGGGGCAGGCAGGCATATCCCACAGTTCGGGACAGGCAGGCAGATCCCACCATTCGGGGTAGACAGGCAGATCCCACAGTTCGGGACAGACAGGCGGGCTGGCAGATCCCACAGTTCGGGGCAGGCAGGCAGGCAGATCCCACAGTTCGAGGCAGGCAGGCAGATCCCACAGTTCGGGGCATGCAGATCCCACAGTTCGGGGCAGGCAGGCAGATCCCACAGTTCGAGGCAGGCAGATCCCACAGTTCGGGGCAGGGAGGCAGGCAGATCCCACAGTTCGGGGCAGGGAGGCTGATCCCACAGTTCGGGACAGACAGCCAGGCAGATCGCAAAGTTCGGGGCAGGCAGGCAGATCCCACAGGTCGAGGCAGGCAGGCAGATCCCACAGTTCGGGACAGACAGCCAGGCAGATCCCACAATTCGAGGCAGGCAGGCAGGCAGATCCCACAGTTCGGGACAGGCAGGCAGATTCCACAGTTCGGGGCAGGGAAGCAGATCCCACAGTTCGGGGCAGGCTGGCAGATCCCACAGTTCGGGGCAGGCAGGCAGATCCCACAGTTCGGGGCAGGCTGGCAGATCCCACAGTTCGGGGCAGGCAGATCCCACAGTTCGGGGCAGGTAGGCAGGCAGATCCCACAGTTCGAGGCAGGCAGGCAGGCAGATCCCACAGTTCGAGGATGGCAGGCAGATCCCACAGTTCGAGGCAGGCAGGCAGGCAGATCTCACAGTTCGGGGCAGGCAGATCCCACAGTTCGGGGCAGGCAGGCATATCCCACAGTTCGGGACAGGCAGGCAGATCCCACAGTTCGGGGCAGGCAGGCATATCCCACAGTTCGGGACAGGCAGGCAGATCCCACAGTTCGGGGCAGGCAGGCATATCCCACAGTTCAGGGCAGACAGGCAGATCCCACAGTTCGGGACAGACAGGCGGGCTGGCAGATCCCACAGTTCGGGGCAGGCACGCAGGCAGATCCCACAGTTCGAGGCAGGCAGGCAGATCCCACAGTTCGGGGCAGGCAGGCAGATCCCACAGTTCGGGGCAGGCTGGCAGATCCCACAGTACGGGGCAGGCAGGCAGATCCCACAGTTCGGGGCAGGCTGGCAGATCCCACAGTTCGGGGCAGGCAGTTCCCACAGTTCGGGGCAGGTAGGCAGGCAGATCCCACAGTTCGAGGCAGGCAGGCAGGCAGATCCCACAGTTCGAGGCTGGCAGGCAGATCGCACAGTTCGAGGCAGGCAGGCAGGCAGATCCCACAGTTCGGGGCAGGCAGGCAGGCAGATCCCACAGTTCGGGGCAGGCAGGCAGATCCCACAGTTCGGGACAGGAAGGCAGATCCCACAGTTCGAGGCAGGCAGGCAGGCAGACCCCACAGTTTGGGGCAGGCAGGCAGGCAGATCCCACAGTTCGAGGCAGGCAGATCCCACAGTTCGAGGCAGGCAGGCAGGCAGATCCCACAGTTCAAGGCAGGCAGGCAGGCGGATCCCACAGTTCGGGGCATGCAAATCTCACAGTTCGGGGCCGGCAGGCAGATCCCACAGTTCGAGGCAGGCAGGCAGATCCCACAGTTCAAGGCAGGCAGGCAGATCCCTCAGTTCGTGGCAGGCAGGCAGATCCCACAGTTCGGGGCAGGCAGGCGGATCCCACAGTTCGGGGCATGCAGATCCCACAGTTCGGGGCAGGCAGGCAGATCCCACAGTTCGAGGCAGGCAGATCCCACAGTTCGGGGCAGGGAGGCAGGCAGATCCCACAGTTCGGGGCAGGGAGGCTGATCCCACAGTTCGGGACAGACAGCCAGGCAGATCCCACAGTTCGGGGCAGGGAGGCAGATCCCACAGGTCGAGGCAGGCAGGCAGATCCCACAGTTCGGGACAGACAGATCCCACAGTTCGGGGCAGGTAGGCAGGCAGATCCCACAGTTCGAGGCAGGCAGGCAGGCAGATCCCACAGTTCGGGGCAGGCAGGCAGGCAGATCCCACAGTTCGGGGCAGGCAGGCATATCCCACAGTTCGGGACAGGCAGGCAGATCCCACAGTTCGGGGCAGGCAGGCATATCCCACAGTTCGGGACAGGCAGGCAGATCCCACAGTTCGGGGCAGGCAGGCATATCCCACAGTTCGGGGCAGACAGGCAGATCCCACAGTTCGGGACAGACAGGAGGGCTGGCAGATCCCACAGTTCGGGGCAGGCAGGCAGGCAGATCCCACAGTTCGAGGCAGGCAGGCAGATCCCACAGTTCGGGGCAGGCAGGCAGATCCCACAGTTCGGGGCAGGCTGGCAGATCCCACAGTTCGGGGCAGGCAGGCAGATCCCACAGTTCGGGGCAGGCTGGCAGATCCCACAGTACGGGGCAGGCAGATCCCACAGTTCGGGGCAGGTAGGCAGGCAGATCCCACAGTTCGAGGCAGGCAGGCAGGCAGATCCCACAGTTCGAGGCTGGCAGGCAGATCCCACAGTTCGAGGCAGGCAGGCATGCAGATCCCACAGTTCGGGGCAGGCAGGCAGGCAGATCCCACAGTTCGGGGCAGGCAGGCAGATCCCACAGTTCGGGACAGGAAGGCAGATCCCACAGTTCGAGGCAGGCAGGCAGGCAGACCCCACAGTTTGGGGCAGGCAGGCAGGCAGATCCCACAGTTCGAGGCAGGCAGATCCCACAGTTCGAGGCAGGCAGGCAGGCAGATCCCACAGTTCGGGGCAGGCAGGCAGATCCCACAGTTCGGGGCAGGCAGGCAGATCACACAGTTCGAGGCAGGCAGGCAGATCCCACAGTTCAAGGCAGGCAGGCAGATTCCACAGTTCGTGGCAGGCAGGCAGATCCCGCAGTTCGGGGCAGGCAGGCGGATCCCACAGTTCGGGGCATGCAAATCCCACAGTTCGGGGCAGGCAGGCAGATCCCACAGTTCGAGGCAGGCAGGCAGATCCCACAGTTCGGGACAGACAGCCAGGCAGATCCCACCGTTCGAGGCAGGCAGGCAGGCAGATCCCACAGTTCGAGGCAGGCGGATCCCACAGTTCAAGGCAGGCTGGCAGGCAGATCCCACAGTTCGAGGCAGGCAGGCAGATCCCACAGTTTGGGGCAGGCAGGCAGATCCCACAGTTCGGGGCAGGCAGGCAGGCAGATCCCACAGTTCGGGGCAGGCAGGCATATCCCACAGTTCGGGACAGGCAGGCAGATCCCACAGTTCGGGGCAGGCAGGCATATCCCACAGTTCGGGACAGGCAGGCAGATCCCACAGTTCGGGGCAGGCAGGCATATCCCACAGTTCGGGGCAGACAGGCAGATCCCACAGTTCGGGACAGACAGGAGGGCTGGCAGATCCCACAGTTCGGGGCAGGCAGGCAGGCAGATCCCACAGTTCGAGGCAGGCAGGCAGATCCCACAGTTCGGGGCAGGCAGGCAGATCCCACAGTTCGGGGCAGGCTGGCAGATCCCACAGTTCGGGGCAGGCAGGCAGATCCAACAGTTCGGGGCAGGCTGGCAGATCCCACAGTACGGGGCAGGCAGATCCCACAGTTCGGGGCAGGTAGGCAGGCAGATCCCACAGTTCGAGGCAGGCAGGCAGGCAGATCCCACAGTTCGAGGCTGGCAGGCAGATCCCACAGTTCGAGGCAGGCAGGCATGCAGATCCCACAGTTCAGGGCAGGCAGGCAGGCAGATCCCACAGTTCGGGGCAGGCAGGCAGATCCCACAGTTCGGGACAGGAAGGCAGATCCCACAGTTCGAGGCAGGCAGGCAGGCAGACCCCACAGTTTGGGGCAGGCAGGCAGGCAGATCCCACAGTTCGAGGCAGGCAGATCCCACAGTTCGAGGCAGGCAGGCAGGCAGATCCCACAGTTCGGGGCAGGCAGGCAGATCCCACAGTTCGGGGCAGGCAGGCAGATCACACAGTTCGAGGCAGGCAGGCAGATCCCACAGTTCAAGGCAGGCAGGCAGATTCCACAGTTCGTGGCAGGCAGGCAGATCCCGCAGTTCGGGGCAGGCAGGCGGATCCCACAGTTCGGGGCATGCAAATCCCACAGTTCGGGGCAGGCAGGCAGATCCCACAGTTCGAGGCAGGCAGGCAGATCCCACAGTTCGGGACAGACAGCCAGGCAGATCCCACCGTTCGAGGCAGGCAGGCAGGCAGATCCCACAGTTCGAGGCAGGCAGATCCCACAGTTCAAGGCAGGCTGGCAGGCAGATCCCACAGTTCGAGGCAGGCAGGCAGATCCCACAGTTTGGGGCAGGCAGGCAGATCCCACAGTACGGGGCCGGCAGATCCACAGTTCGAGGCAGGCAGGCAGATCCCACAGTTCGGGGCAGGTAGGCAGGCAGATCCCACAGTTCGAGGCAGGCAGGCAGGCAGATCCCACAGTTCGAGGCTGGCAGGGAGATCCCACAGTTCGAGGCAGGCAGGCAGGCGGATCCCACAGTTCGGGGCATGCAAATCCCACAGTTCGGGGCAGGCAGGCAGATCCCACAGTTCGAGGCAGGCAGGCAGATCCCACAGTTCGGGACAGACAGCCAGGCAGATCCCACCGTTCGAGGCAGGCAGGCAGGCAGATCCCACAGTTCGAGGCAGGCAGATCCCACAGTTCAAGGCAGGCTGGCAGGCAGATCCCACAGTTCGAGGCAGGCAGGCAGATCCCACAGTTAGGGGCAGGCAGGCAGATCCCACAGTACGGGGCCGGCAGATCCACAGTTCGAGGCAGGCAGGCAGATCCCACAGTTTGGGGCAGGCAGATCCCACAGTTCAAGGCAGGCTGGCAGGCAGATCCCACAGTTCAAGGCAGGCAGGCAGATCCCACAGTTTGGGGCAGGCCAGCAGATCCCACAGTTCGGAGCAGGCAGGCAGGCAGATCCCACAGTTCGAGGCAGGCAGGCAGATCCCACAGTTTGGGGCAGGCAGGCAGATCCCACAGTACGGGGCCGGCAGATCCACAGTTCGAGGCAGGCAGGCAGATCCCACAGTTTGGGGCAGGCAGATCCCACAGTTCAAGGCAGGCTGGCAGGCAGATCCCACAGTTCAAGGCAGGCAGGCAGATCCCACAGTTTGGGGCAGGCCAGCAGATCCCACAGTTCGGAGCAGGCAGGCAGGCAGTTCCCACAGTTCGGGGCAGGCTGGCAGGCAGATCCCACAGTTTGGGGCAGGCAGGCAGATCCCACAGTACGGGGCCGGCAGATCCACAGTTCGAGGCAGGCAGGCAGATCCCACAGTTTGGGGCAGGCCGGCAGATCCCACAGTTCGGAGCAGGCAGGCAGGCAGATCCCACAGTTCGGGGCAGACAGGCGGGCTGGCAGATCCCACAGTTCGGGGCAGGCAGGCAGGCAGATCCGTGGCAGGCAGGCAGATCCCACAGTTCGGGGCAGGCAGGCAGAATCCACAGTTCGAGGCAGGTAGGCAGGCAGATCCCACAGTTCAGGGAAGGCAGGCAGATCCCACAGTTCAGGGAAGGCAGGCAGATCCCACAGTTCGAGGCAGGCAGGCAGATCCCACAGTTCGAGGCAGGAAGGCAGATCCCACAGTTCGGGGCAGGCTGGCAGATCCCACAGTTCGGGGCAGGCAGATCCCACAGTTCGGGGCAGGCTGGCAGATCCCACAGTTCGGGGAGGCAGAACGCACAGTTCGGGGCTGGCAGGCAGATCCCACAGTTCAGGGCAGGGAGGCAGATCCCACAGTTCGAGGCAGGCAGGCAGATCCCACAGTTTGGGGCAGGCAGGCAGATCCCACAGTTCGAGGCAGGCAGGCAGATCCCACAGTTCGGGGCAGGCAGGCAGATCCCACAGTTCGGAGCAGGCAGGCAGATCACACAGTTCGAGGCAGGCAGGCAGATCCCACAGTTCAAGGCAGGCAGGCAGATTCCACAGTTCGTGGCAGGCAGGCGGATCCCACAGTTCGGGGCATGCAAATCCCACAGTTCGGGGCAGGCAGGCAGATCCCACAGTTCGAGGCAGGCAGGCAGATCCCACAGTTCAGGACAGACAGCCAGGCAGATCCCACCGTTCGAGGCAGGCAGGCAGGCAGATCCCACAGTTCGAGGCAGGCAGATCCCACAGTTCGGGGCAGGCAGGCAGATCACACAGTTCGAGGCAGGCAGGCAGATCCTACAGTTCAAGGCAGGCTGGCAGATCGCACAGTTCGGGGCAGGCCGGCAGGCATATCCCACAGTTCGGGGCAGGCAGGCAGATCCCACAGTTCGGGGCAGGCTGGCAGATCCCACAGTTCGGGGAGGCAGAACGCACAGTTCGGGGCTGGCAGGCAGTTCCCACAGTTCGAGGCAGGCAGGCAGATCCCACAGTTCGAGGCAGGCAGGCAGATCCCACAGTTCAAGGCAGGCAGGCAGATCCCACAGTTGGGGACAGACAGCCAGTCAGATCCCACAGTTCGAGGCAGGCAGGCAGGCAGATCCCACAGTTCGGGGCAGGCAGGCAGATCCCACAGTTCGGGGCAGGCAGGCAGATCACACAGTTCGAGGCAGGCAGGCAGATCCCACAGTTCAAGGCAGGCAGGCAGATTCCACAGTTCGTAGCAGGCAGGCAGATCCCGCAGTTCGGGGCAGGCAGGCGGATCCCACAGTTCGGGGCATGCAAATCCCACAGTTCGGGGCAGGCAGGCAGATCCCACAGTTCGAGGCAGGCAGGCAGATCCCACAGTTCGGGACAGACAGCCAGGCAGATCCCACCGTTCGAGGCAGGCAGGCAGGCAGATCCCACAGTTCGAGGCAGGCAGATCCCACAGTTCAAGGCAGGCTGGCAGGCAGATCCCACAGTTCGAGGCAGGCAGGCAGATCCCACAGTTTGGGGCAGGCAGGCAGATCCCACAGTACGGGGCCGGCAGATCCACAGTTTGAGGCAGGCAGGCAGATCCCACAGTTCGGGGCAGGTAGGCAGGCAGATCCCACAGTTCGAGGCAGGCAGGCAGGCAGATCCCACAGTTCGAGGCTGGCAGGGAGATCCCACAGTTCGAGGCAGGCAGGCAGGCGGATCCCACAGTTCGGGGCATGCAAATCCCACAGTTCGGTGCAGGCAGGCAGATCCCACAGTTCGAGGCAGGCAGGCAGATCCCACAGTTCGGGACAGACAGCCAGGCAGATCCCACCGTTCGAGGCAGGCAGGCAGGCAGATCCCACAGTTCGAGGCAGGCAGATCCCACAGTTCAAGGCAGGCTGGCAGGCAGATCCCACAGTTCGAGGCAGGCAGGCAGATCCCACAGTTAGGGGCAGGCAGGCAGATCCCACAGTACGGGGCCGGCAGATCCACAGTTCGAGGCAGGCAGGCAGATCCCAAAGTTTGGGGCAGGCAGATCCCACAGTTCAAGGCAAGCTGGCAGGCAGATCCCACAGTTCAAGGCAGGCAGGCAGATCCCACAGTTTGGGGCAGGCCAGCAGATCCCAGAGTTCGGAGCAGGCAGGCAGGCAGATCCCACAGTTCGGGGCAGGCTGGCAGGCAGATCCCACAGTTTGGGGCAGGCAGGCAGATCCCACAGTACGGGGCCGGCAGATCCACAGTTCGAGGCAGGCAGGCAGATCCCACAGTTTGGGGCAGGCCGGCAGATCCCACAGTTCGGAGCAGGCAGGCAGGCAGATCCCACAGTTCGGGGCAGACAGGCGGGCTGGCAGATCCCACAGTTCGGGGCAGGCAGGCAGGCAGATCCGTGGCAGGCAGGCAGATCCCACAGTTCGGGGCAGGCAGGCAGAATCCACAGTTCGAGGCAGGTAGGCAGGCAGATCCCACAGTTCAGGGAAGGCAGGCAGATCCCACAGTTCAGGGAAGGCAGGCAGATCCCACAGTTCGAGGCAGGCAGGCAGATCCCACAGTTCGAGGCAGGAAGGCAGATCCCACAGTTCGGGGCAGGCTGGCAGATCCCACAGTTCGGGGCAGGCAGATCCCACAGTTCGGGGCAGGCTGGCAGATCCCACAGTTCGGGGAGGCAGAACGCACAGTTCGGGGCTGGCAGGCAGATCCCACAGTTCAGGGCAGGGAGGCAGATCCCACAGTTCGAGGCAGGCAGGCAGATCCCACAGTTTGGGGCAGGCAGGCAGATCCCACAGTTCGAGGCAGGCAGGCAGATCCCACAGTTCGGGACAGACAGCCAGTCAGATCCCACAGTTCGAGGCAGGCAGGCAGGCAGATCCCACAGTTCGGGGCATGCAGGCAGATCCCACAGTTCGGAGCAGGCAGGCAGATCACACAGTTCGAGGCAGGCAGGCAGATGCCACAGTTCAAGGCAGGCAGGCAGATTCCACAGTTCGTGGCAGGCAGGCAGATCCCACAGTTCGGGGCAGGCAGGCGGATCCCACAGTTCGGGGCATGCAAATCCCACAGTTCGGGGCAGGCAGGCAGATCCCACAGTTCGAGGCAGGCAGGCAGATCCCACAGTTCAGGACAGACAGCCAGGCAGATCCCACCGTTCGAGGCAGGCAGGCAGGCAGATCCCACAGTTCGAGGCAGGCAGATCCCACAGTTCAAGGCAGGCTGGCAGGCAGATCCCACAGTTCGAGGCAGGCAGGCAGATCCCACAGTTCGGGACAGACAGGCGGGCTGGCAGATCCCACAGTTCGGGGCAGGCAGGCAGGCAGATCCGAGGCAGGCAGGCAGATCCCACAGTTCGGGGCAGGCAGGCAGAATCCACAGTTCGGGGCAGACTGGCAGATCCCACAGTTCGGGACAGACAGGCGGGCTGGCAGATCCCACAGTTCGGGGCAGGCAGGCAGGCAGATCCCACAGTTCGGGGCAGGCAGGCAGAATCCACAGTTCGAGGCAGGTAGGCAGGCAGATCCCACAGTTCAGGGAAGGCAGGCAGATCCCACAGTTCGAGGCAGGCAGGCAGATCCCACAGTTCGAGGCAGGCAGGCAGGCAGATCCCACAGTTCGGGGCAGGCAGGCATATCCCACAGTTCGGGACAGGCAGGCAGATCCCACCGTTCGGGGTAGACAGGCAGATCCCACAGTTCGGGACAGACAGGCGGGCTGGCAGATCCCACAGTTCGGGGCAGGCAGGCAGGCAGATCCCACAGTTCGAGGCAGGCAGGCAGATCCCACAGTTCGGGGCAGGCAGGCAGATCCCACAGTTCGGGGCAGGCTGGCAGATCCCACAGTTCGGGGCAGACAGGCGGGCTGGCAGATCCCACAGTTCGGGGCAGGCAGGCAGGCAGATCCGTGGCAGGCAGGCAGATCCCACAGTTCGGGGCAGGCAGGCAGAATCCACAGTTCGAGGCAGGTAGGCAGGCAGATCCCACAGTTCAGGGAAGGCAGGCAGATCCCACAGTTCAGGGAAGGCAGGCAGATCCCACAGTTCGAGGCAGGCAGGCAGATCCCACAGTTCGAGGCAGGAAGGCAGATCCCACAGTTCGGGGCAGGCTGGCAGATCCCACAGTTCGGGGCAGGCAGATCCCACAGTTCGGGGCAGGCTGGCAGATCCCACAGTTCGGGGAGGCAGAACGCACAGTTCGGGGCTGGCAGGCAGATCCCACAGTTCAGGGCAGGGAGGCAGATCCCACAGTTCGAGGCAGGCAGGCAGATCCCACAGTTTGGGGCAGGCAGGCAGATCCCACAGTTCGAGGCAGGCAGGCAGATCCCACAGTTCGGGACAGACAGCCAGTCAGATCCCACAGTTCGAGGCAGGCAGGCAGGCAGATCCCACAGTTCGGGGCATGCAGGCAGATCCCACAGTTCGGAGCAGGCAGGCAGATCACACAGTTCGAGGCAGGCAGGCAGATGCCACAGTTCAAGGCAGGCAGGCAGATTCCACAGTTCGTGGCAGGCAGGCAGATCCCACAGTTCGGGGCAGGCAGGCGGATCCCACAGTTCGGGGCATGCAAATCCCACAGTTCGGGGCAGGCAGGCAGATCCCACAGTTCGAGGCAGGCAGGCAGATCCCACAGTTCAGGACAGACAGCCAGGCAGATCCCACCGTTCGAGGCAGGCAGGCAGGCAGATCCCACAGTTCGAGGCAGGCAGATCCCACAGTTCAAGGCAGGCTGGCAGGCAGATCCCACAGTTCGAGGCAGGCAGGCAGATCCCACAGTTCGGGACAGACAGGCGGGCTGGCAGATCCCACAGTTCGGGGCAGGCAGGCAGGCAGATCCGAGGCAGGCAGGCAGATCCCACAGTTCGGGGCAGGCAGGCAGAATCCACAGTTCGGGGCAGACTGGCAGATCCCACAGTTCGGGACAGACAGGCGGGCTGGCAGATCCCTCAGTTCGGGGCAGGCAGGCAGGCAGATCCGAGGCAGGCAGGCAGATCCCACAGTTCGGGGCAGGCAGGCAGAATCCACAGTTCGAGGCAGGTAGGCAGGCAGATCCCACAGTTCAGGGAAGGCAGGCAGATCCCACAGTTCGAGGCAGGCAGGCAGATCCCACAGTTCGAGGCAGGCAGGCAGGCAGATCCCACAGTTCGAGGCAGGCAGGCATATCCCACAGTTCGGGACAGGCAGGCAGATCCCACCGTTCGGGGTAGACAGGCAGATCCCACAGTTCGGGACAGACAGGCGGGCTGGCAGATCCCACAGTTCGGGGCAGGCAGGCAGGCAGATCCCACAGTTCGAGGCAGGCAGGCAGATCCCACAGTTCGGGGCAGGCAGGCAGATCCCACAGTTCGGGGCAGGCTGGCAGATCCCACAGTTCGGGGCAGGCAGGCAGATCCCACAGTTCAGGGGAGGCTGGCAGATCCCACAGTTCGGGGCAGGCAGATCCCACAGTTCGGGGCAGGTAGGCAGGCAGATCCCACAGTTCGAGGCAGGGAGGCAGGCAGGCAGGCAGATCCCACAGTTCGAGGCTGGCAGGCAGATCCCACAGTTCGAGGCAGGCAGGCAGGCAGATCCCACAGTTCGGGGCAGGCAGGCAGGCAGATCCCACAGTTCGGGGCAGGCAGGCAGATCCCACAGTTCGGGACAGGAAGGCAGATCCCACAGTTCGAGGCAGGCAGGCAGGCAGACCCCACAGTTTGGGGCAGGCAGGCAGATCCCACAGTACGGGGCCGGCAGATCCACAGTTCGAGGCAGGCAGGCAGATCCCACAGTTTGGGGCAGGCCGGCAGATCCCACAGTTCGGAGCAGGCAGGCAGGCAGATCCCACACTTCGAGGCAGGCAGGCAGGCAGATCCCACAGTTCGGGGCAGGCAGGCAGATCACACAGTTCGGGGCAGGCAGGCAGATCCCACACTTCGAGGCAGGCAGGCAGGCAGATCCCACAGTTCGGGGCAGGCAGGCAGATCACACATTTCGGGGCAGGCAGGCAGATCCCACAGTTCGGGACAGGCAGGCAGGCAGATCCCACCATTCGGGGCAGGCAGGCAGATCCCACAGTTCGGGGCAGACAGGCAGATCCCACAGTTCGGGACAGACAGGCGGGCTGGCAGATCCCACAGTTCGTGGCAGGCAGGCAGGCAGATCCGTGGCGGGCAGGCAGGCAGAATCCACAGTTCGAGGCAGGTAGGCAGGCAGATCCCACAGTTCAGGGAAGGCAGGCAGATCCCACAGTTCGAGGCAGGCAGGCAGATCCCACAGTTCGAGGCAGGAAGGCAGATCCCACAGTTCGGGGCAGGCTGGCAGATCCCACAGTTCGGGGCAGGCAGATCCCACAGTTCGGGGCAGGCTGGCAGATCCCACAGTTCGGGGAGGCAGAACGCACAGTTCGGGGCTGGCAGGCAGATCCCACAGTTCAGGGCAGGGAGGCAGATCCCACAGTTCGAGGCAGGCAGGCAGATCCCACAGTTTGGGGCAGGCAGGCAGATCCCACAGTTCGAGGCAGGCAGGCAGATCCCACAGTTCGGGACAGACAGCCAGTCAGATCCCACAGTTCGAGGCAGGCAGGCAGGCAGATCCCACAGTTCGGGGCAGGCAGGCAGATCCCACAGTTCGGGGCAGGCAGGCAGATCACACAGTTCGAGACAGGCAGGCAGATCCCACAGTTCAAGGCAGGCAGGCAGATTCCACGGTTCGTGGCAGGCAGGCAGATCCCACAGTTCGGGGCAGGCAGGCGGATCCCACAGTTCGGGGCATGCAAATCCCACAGTTCGGGGCAGGCAGGCAGATCCCACAGTTCGAGGCAGGCAGGCAGATCCCACAGTTCGGGACAGACAGCCAGGCAGATCCCACCGTTCGAGGCAGGCAGGCAGGCAGATCGCACAGTTCGAGGCAGGCAGATCCCACAGTTCAAGGCAGGCTGGCAGGCAGATCCCACAGTTCGAGGCAGGCAGGCAGATCCCACAGTTTGGGGCAGGCAGGCAGATCCCACAGTACGGGGCCGGCAGATCCACAGTTCGAGGCAGGCAGGCAGATCCCACAGTTTGGGGCAGGCAGATCCCACAGTTCAAGGCAGGCTGGCAGGCAGATCCCACAGTTCAAGGCAGGCAGGCAGATCCCACAGTTTGGGGCAGGCCAGCAGATCCCACAGTTCTGAGCAGGCAGGCAGGCAGATCCCACAGTTCGGGGCAGGCTGGCAGGCAGATCCCACAGTTTGGGGCAGGCAGGCAGATCCCACAGTACGGGGCCGGCAGATCCACAGTTCGAGGCAGGCAGGCAGATCCCACAGGTAGGGGCAGGCCGGCAGATCCCACAGTTCGGAGCAGGCAGGCAGGCAGATCCCACACTTCGAGGCAGGCAGGCAGGCAGATCCCACAGTTCGGGGCATGCAGGCAGATCACACCGTTCGGGGCAGGCAGGCAGATCCCACAGTTCGGGACAGACAGGCGGGCTGGCAGATCCCACAGTTCGGGGCAGGCAGGCAGGCAGATCCCACAGTTCGAGGCAGGCAGGCAGATCCCACAGTTCGGGGCAGGCAGGCAGATCCCACAGTTCGGGGCAGGCTGGCAGATCCCACAGTTCGGGGCAGGCAGGCAGATCCCACAGTTCGGGGCAGGCTGGCAGATCCCACAGTTCGGGGCAGGCAGATCCCACAGTTCGGGGCAGGTAGGCAGGCAGATCCCACAGTTCGAGGCAGGCAGGCAGGCAGGCAGATCCCAAAGTTCGAGGCTGGCAGGCAGATCCCACAGTTCGAGGCAGGCAGGCAGGCAGATCCCACAGTTCGGGGCAGGTAGGCAGGCAGATCCCACAGTTCGGGGCAGGCAGGCAGATCCCACAGTTCGGGACAGGCAGGCAGATCCCACCGTTCGGGGTAGACAGGCAGATCCCACAGTTCGGGACAGACAGGCGGGCTGGCAGATCCCACAGTTCGGGGCAGGCAGGCAGGCAGATCCCACAGTTCGAGGCAGGCAGGCAGATCCCACAGTTCGGGGCAGGCAGGCAGATCCCACAGTTCGGGGCAGGCTGGCAGATCCCACAGTTCGGGGCAGGCAGGCAGATCCCACAGTTCGGGGCAGGCTGGCAGATCCCACAGTTCGGGGCAGGCAGGTCCCACAGTTCGGGGCAGGTAGGCAGGCAGATCCCACAGTTCGAGGCAGGCAGGCAGGCAGATCCCACAGTTCGAGGCTGGCAGGCAGATCCCACAGTTCGAGGCAGGCAGGCAGGCAGATCCCACAGTTCGGGGCAGGCAGGCAGGCAGATCCCACAGTTCGGGGCAGGCAGGCAGATCCCACAGTTCGGGACAGGAAGGCAGATCCCACAGTTCCAGGCAGGCAGGCAGGCAGACCCCACAGTTTGGGGCAGGTAGGCAGGCAGATCCCACAGTTTGAGGCAGGCAGATCCCACAGTTCGAGGCAGGAAGGCAGGCAGATCCCACAGTTCAAGGCAGGCAGGCAGATCCCACAGTTTGGGGCAGGCAGGCAGATCCCACAGTACGGGGCCGGCAGATCCACAGTTCGAGGCAGGCAGGCAGATCCCACAGTTTGGGGCAGGCAGGCAGATCCCACAGTTCGGAGCAGGCAGGCAGGCAGATCCCATACTTCGAGGCAGGCAGGCAGGCAGATCCCACAGTTCGGGGCAGGCAGGCAGATCACACAGTTCGGGGCAGGCAGGCAGATCCCACAGTTCGGGACAGGCAGGCAGGCAGATCCCACCATTCGGGGCAGGCAGGCAGATCCCACAGTTCGGGGCAGACAGGCAGATCCCACAGTTCGGGACAGACAGGCGGGCTGGCAGATCCCACAGTTCGGGGCAGGCAGGCAGGCAGATCCGAGGCAGGCAGGCAGATCCCACAGTTCGGGTCAGGCAGGCAGAATCCACAGTTCGAGGCAGGTAGGCAGGCAGATCCCACAGTTCAGGGAAGGCAGGCAGATCCCACAGTTCGAGGCAGGCAGGCAGATCCCACAGTTAGAGGCAGGAAGGCAGATCCCACAGTTCGGGGCAGGCTGGCAGATCCCACAGTTCGGGGCAGGCAGATCCCACAGTTCGGGGAGGCAGAACGCACAGTTCGGGGCTGGCAGGCAGATCCCACAGTTCAGGGCAGGGAGGCATATCCCACAGTTCGGGACAGGCAGGCAGATCCCACCGTTCGGGGTAGACAGGCAGATCCCACAGTTCGGGACAGACAGGCGGGCTGGCAGATCCCACAGTTCGGGGCAGGCAGGCAGGCAGATCCCACAGTTCGAGGCAGGCAGGCAGATCCCACAGTTCGGGGCAGGCAGGCAGATCCCACAGTTCGGGGCAGGCTGGCAGATCCCACAGTTCGGGGCAGGCAGGCAGATCCCACAGTTCAGGGGAGGCTGGCAGATCCCACAGTTCGGGGCAGGCAGATCCCACAGTTCGGGGCAGGTAGGCAGGCAGATCCCACAGTTCGAGGCAGGCAGGCAGGCAGATCCCACAGTTCGAGGCTGGCAGGCAGATCCCACAGTTCGAGGCAGGCAGGCAGGCAGATCCCACAGTTCGGGGCAGGCAGGCAGGCAGATCCCACAGTTCGGGGCAGGCAGGCAGATCCCACAGTTCGGGACAGGAAGGCAGATCCCACAGTTCGAGGCAGGCAGGCAGGCAGACCCCACAGTTTGGGGCAGGCAGGCAGATCCCACAGTACGGGGCCGGCAGATCCACAGTTCGAGGCAGGCAGGCAGATCCCACAGTTTGGGGCAGGCCGGCAGATCCCACAGTTCGGAGCAGGCAGGCAGGCAGATCCCACACTTCGAGGCAGGCAGGCAGGCAGATCCCACAGTTCGGGGCAGGCAGGCAGATCACACAGTTCGGGGCAGGCAGGCAGATCCCACAGTTCGGGACAGGCAGGCAGGCAGATCCCACCATTCGGGGCAGGCAGGCAGATCCCACAGTTCGGGGCAGACAGGCAGATCCCACAGTTCGGGACAGACAGGCGGGCTGGCAGATCCCACAGTTCGTGGCAGGCAGGCAGGCAGATCCGTGGCGGGCAGGCAGGCAGAATCCACAGTTCGAGGCAGGTAGGCAGGCAGATCCCACAGTTCAGGGAAGGCAGGCAGATCCCACAGTTCGAGGCAGGCAGGCAGATCCCACAGTTCGAGGCAGGAAGGCAGATCCCACAGTTCGGGGCAGGCTGGCAGATCCCACAGTTCGGGGCAGGCAGATCCCACAGTTCGGGGCAGGCTGGCAGATCCCACAGTTCGGGGAGGCAGAACGCACAGTTCGGGGCTGGCAGGCAGATCCCACAGTTCAGGGCAGGGAGGCAGATCCCACAGTTCGAGGCAGGCAGGCAGATCCCACAGTTTGGGGCAGGCAGGCAGATCCCACAGTTCGAGGCAGGCAGGCAGATCCCACAGTTCGGGACAGACAGCCAGTCAGATCCCACAGTTCGAGGCAGGCAGGCAGGCAGATCCCACAGTTCGGGGCAGGCAGGCAGATCCCACAGTTCGGGGCAGGCAGGCAGATCACACAGTTCGAGGCAGGCAGGCAGATCCCACAGTTCAAGGCAGGCAGGCAGATTCCACGGTTCGTGGCAGGCAGGCAGATCCCACAGTTCGGGACAGACAGCCAGGCAGATCCCACCGTTCGAGGCAGGCAGGCAGGCAGATCGCACAGTTCGAGGCAGGCAGGCAGATCCCACAGTTCGGGACAGACAGCCAGGCAGATCCCACCGTTCGAGGCAGGCAGGCAGGCAGATCGCACAGTTCGAGGCAGGCAGATCCCACAGTTCAAGGCAGGCTGGCAGGCAGATCCCACAGTTCGAGGCAGGCAGGCAGATCCCACAGTTTGGGGCAGGCAGGCAGATCCCACAGTACGGGGCCGGCAAATCCACAGTTCGAGGCAGGCAGGCAGATCCCACAGTTTGGGGCAGGCAGATCCCACAGTTCAAGGCAGGCTGGCAGGCAGATCCCACAGTTCAAGGCAGGCAGGCAGATCCCACAGTTTGGGGCAGGCCAGCAGATCCCACAGTTCTGAGCAGGCAGGCAGGCAGATCCCACAGTTCGGGGCAGGCTGGCAGGCAGATCCCACAGTTTGGGGCAGGCAGGCAGATCCCACAGTACGGGGCCGGCAGATCCACAGTTCGAGGCAGGCAGGCAGATCCCACAGGTAGGGGCAGGCCGGCAGATCCCACAGTTCGGAGCAGGCAGGCAGGCAGATCCCACACTTCGAGGCAGGCAGGCAGGCAGATCCCACAGTTCGGGGCAGGCAGGCAGATCACACCGTTCGGGGCAGGCAGGCAGATCCCACAGTTCGGGACAGACAGGCGGGCTGGCAGATCCCACAGTTCGGGGCAGGCAGGCAGGCAGATCCCACAGTTCGGGACAGACAGGCGGGCTGGCAGATCCCACAGTACGGGGCCGGCAGATCCACAGTTCGAGGCAGGCAGGCAGATCCCACATTTTGGGGCAGGCAGATCCCACAGTTCAAGGCAGGCTGGCAGGCAGATCCCACAGTTCAAGGCAGGCAGGCAGATCCCACAGTTTGGGGCAGGCCAGCAGATCCCACAGTTCTGAGCAGGCAGGCAGGCAGATCCCACAGTTCGGGGCAGGCTGGCAGGCAGATCCCACAGTTTGGGGCAGGCAGGCAGATCCCACAGTACGGGGCCGGCAGATCCACAGTTCGAGGCAGGCAGGCAGATCCCACAGGTAGGGGCAGGCCGGCAGATCCCACAGTTCGGAGCAGGCAGGCAGGCAGATCCCACACTTCGAGGCAGGCAGGCAGGCAGATCCCACAGTTCGGGGCAGGCAGGCAGATCACACCGTTCGGGGCAGGCAGGCAGATCCCACAGTTCGGGACAGACAGGCGGGCTGGCAGATCCCACAGTTCGGGGCAGGCAGGCAGGCAGATCCCACAGTTCGAGGCAGGCAGGCAGATCCCACAGTTCGGGGCAGGCAGGCAGATCCCACAGTTCGGGGCAGGCTGGCAGATCCCACAGTTCGGGGCAGGCAGGCAGATCCCACAGTTCGGGGCAGGCTGGCAGATCCCACAGTTCGGGGCAGGCAGATCCCACAGTTCGGGGCAGGTAGGCAGGCAGATCCCACAGTTCGAGGCAGGCAGGCAGGCAGGCAGATCCCAAAGTTCGAGGCTGGCAGGCAGATCCCACAGTTCGAGGCAGGCAGGCAGGCAGATCCCACAGTTCGGGGCAGGTAGGCAGGCAGATCCCACAGTTCGGGGCAGGCAGGCAGATCCCACAGTTCGGGACAGGCAGGCAGATCCCACCGTTCGGGGTAGACAGGCAGATCCCACAGTTCGGGACAGACAGGCGGGCTGGCAGATCCCACAGTTCGGGGCAGGCAGGCAGGCAGATCCCACAGTTCGAGGCAGGCAGGCAGATCCCACAGTTCGGGGCAGGCAGGCAGATCCCACAGTTCGGGGCAGGCTGGCAGATCCCACAGTTCGGGGCAGGCAGGCAGATCCCACAGTTCGGGGCAGGCTGGCAGATCCCACAGTTCGGGGCAGGCAGGTCCCACAGTTCGGGGCAGGTAGGCAGGCAGATCCCACAGTTCGAGGCAGGCAGGCAGGCAGATCCCACAGTTCGAGGCTGGCAGGCAGATCCCACAGTTCGAGGCAGGCAGGCAGGCAGATCCCACAGTTCGGGGCAGGCAGGCAGGCAGATCCCACAGTTCGGGGCAGGCAGGCAGATCCCACAGTTCGGGACAGGAAGGCAGATCCCACAGTTCGAGGCAGGCAGGCAGGCAGACCCCACAGTTTGGGGCAGGCAGGCAGGCAGATCCCATAGTTTGAGGCAGGCAGATCCCACAGTTCGAGGCAGGAAGGCAGGCAGATCCCACAGTTCAAGGCAGGCAGGCAGATCCCACAGTTTGGGGCAGGCAGGCAGATCCCACAGTACGGGGCCGGCAGATCCACAGTTCGAGGCAGGCAGGCAGATCCCACAGTTTGGGGCAGGCAGGCAGATCCCACAGTTCGGAGCAGGCAGGCAGGCAGATCCCATACTTCGAGGCAGGCAGGCAGGCAGATCCCACAGTTCGGGGCAGGCAGGCAGATCACACAGTTCGGGGCAGGCAGGCAGATCCCACAGTTCGGGACAGGCAGGCAGGCAGATCCCACCATTCGGGGCAGGCAGGCAGATCCCACAGTTCGGGGCAGACAGGCAGATCCCACAGTTCGGGACAGACAGGCGGGCTGGCAGATCCCACAGTTCGGGGCAGGCAGGCAGGCAGATCCGAGGCAGGCAGGCAGATCCCACAGTTCGGGTCAGGCAGGCAGAATCCACAGTTCGAGGCAGGTAGGCAGGCAGATCCCACAGTTCAGGGAAGGCAGGCAGATCCCACAGTTCGAGGCAGGCAGGCAGATCCCACAGTTAGAGGCAGGAAGGCAGATCCCACAGTTCGGGGCAGGCTGGCAGATCCCACAGTTCGGGGCAGGCAGATCCCACAGTTCGGGGAGGCAGAACGCACAGTTCGGGGCTGGCAGGCAGATCCCACAGTTCAGGGCAGGGAGGCATATCCCACAGTTCGGGACAGGCAGGCAGATCCCACCGTTCGGGGTAGACAGGCAGATCCCACAGTTCGGGACAGACAGGCGGGCTGGCAGATCCCACAGTTCGGGGCAGGCAGGCAGGCAGATCCCACAGTTCGAGGCAGGCAGGCAGATCCCACAGTTCGGGGCAGGCAGGCAGATCCCACAGTTCGGGGCAGGCTGGCAGATCCCACAGTTCGGGGCAGGCAGGCAGATCCCACAGTTCAGGGGAGGCTGGCAGATCCCACAGTTCGGGGCAGGCAGATCCCACAGTTCGGGGCAGGTAGGCAGGCAGATCCCACAGTTCGAGGCAGGCAGGCAGGCAGATCCCACAGTTCGAGGCTGGCAGGCAGATCCCACAGTTCGAGGCAGGCAGGCAGGCAGATCCCACAGTTCGGGGCAGGCAGGCAGGCAGATCCCACAGTTCGGGGCAGGCAGGCAGATCCCACAGTTCGGGACAGGAAGGCAGATCCCACAGTTCGAGGCAGGCAGGCAGGCAGACCCCACAGTTTGGGGCAGGCAGGCAGATCCCACAGTACGGGGCCGGCAGATCCACAGTTCGAGGCAGGCAGGCAGATCCCACAGTTTGGGGCAGGCCGGCAGATCCCACAGTTCGGAGCAGGCAGGCAGGCAGATCCCACACTTCGAGGCAGGCAGGCAGGCAGATCCCACAGTTCGGGGCAGGCAGGCAGATCACACAGTTCGGGGCAGGCAGGCAGATCCCACAGTTCGGGACAGGCAGGCAGGCAGATCCCACCATTCGGGGCAGGCAGGCAGATCCCACAGTTCGGGGCAGACAGGCAGATCCCACAGTTCGTGGCAGGCAGGCAGGCAGATCCGTGGCGGGCAGGCAGGCAGAATCCACAGTTCGAGGCAGGTAGGCAGGCAGATCCCACAGTTCAGGGAAGGCAGGCAGATCCCACAGTTCGAGGCAGGCAGGCAGATCCCACAGTTCGAGGCAGGAAGGCAGATCCCACAGTTCGGGGCAGGCTGGCAGATCCCACAGTTCGGGGCAGGCAGATCCCACAGTTCGGGGCAGGCTGGCAGATCCCACAGTTCGGGGAGGCAGAACGCACAGTTCGGGGCTGGCAGGCAGATCCCACAGTTCAGGGCAGGGAGGCAGATCCCACAGTTCGAGGCAGGCAGGCAGATCCCACAGTTTGGGGCAGGCAGGCAGATCCCACAGTTCGAGGCAGGCAGGCAGATCCCACAGTTCGGGACAGACAGCCAGTCAGATCCCACAGTTCGAGGCAGGCAGGCAGGCAGATCCCACAGTTCGGGGCAGGCAGGCAGATCCCACAGTTCGGGGCAGGCAGGCAGATCACACAGTTCGAGGCAGGCAGGCAGATCCCACAGTTCAAGGCAGGCAGGCAGATTCCACGGTTCGTGGCAGGCAGGCAGATCCCACAGTTCGGGGCAGGCAGGCGGATCCCACAGTTCGGGGCATGCAAATCCCACAGTTCGGGGCAGGCAGGCAGATCCCACAGTTCGAGGCAGGCAGGCAGATCCCACAGTTCGGGACAGACAGCCAGGCAGATCCCACCGTTCGAGGCAGGCAGGCAGGCAGATCGCACAGTTCGAGGCAGGCAGATCCCACAGTTCAAGGCAGGCTGGCAGGCAGATCCCACAGTTCGAGGCAGGCAGGCAGATCCCACAGTTTGGGGCAGGCAGGCAGATCCCACAGTACGGGGCCGGCAGATCCACAGTTCGAGGCAGGCAGGCAGATCCCACAGTTTGGGGCAGGCAGATCCCACAGTTCAAGGCAGGCTGGCAGGCAGATCCCACAGTTCAAGGCAGGCAGGCAGATCCCACAGTTTGGGGCAGGCCAGCAGATCCCACAGTTCTGAGCAGGCAGGCAGGCAGATCCCACAGTTCGGGGCAGGCTGGCAGGCAGATCCCACAGTTTGGGGCAGGCAGGCATATCCCACAGTACGGGGCCGGCAGATCCACAGTTCGAGGCAGGCAGGCAGATCCCACAGGTAGGGGCAGGCCGGCAGATCCCACAGTTCGGAGCAGGCAGGCAGGCAGATCCCACACTTCGAGGCAGGCAGGCAGGCAGATCCCACAGTTCGGGGCAGGCAGGCAGATCACACCGTTCGGGGCAGGCAGGCAGATCCCACAGTTCGGGACAGGCAGGCAGGCAGATCCCACCATTCGGGGCAGGCAGGCAGATCCCACAGTTCGGGGCAGACAGGCAGATCCCACAGTTCGGGACAGACAGGCGGGCTGGCAGATCCCACAGTTCGGGGCAGGCAGGCAGGCAGATCCCACAGTTCGAGGCAGGCAGGCAGATCCCACAGTTCGGGGCAGGCAGGCAGATCCCACAGTTCGGGGCAGGCTGGCAGATCCCACAGTTCGGGGCAGGCAGGCAGATCCCACAGTTCGGGGCAGGCTGGCAGATCCCACAGTTCGGGGCAGGCAGATCCCACAGTTCGGGGCAGGTAGGCAAGCAGATCCCACAGTTCGAGGCAGGCAGGCAGGCAGGCAGATCCCACAGTTCGAGGCTGGCAGGCAGATCCCACAGTTCGAGGCAGGCAGGCAGGCAGATCCCACAGTTCGGGGCAGGCAGGCAGATCCCACAGTTCAGGGCAGGCAGGCAGATCCCACAGTTCGGGACAGGCAGGCAGATCCCACCGTTCGGGGTAGACAGGCAGATCCCACAGTTCGGGACAGACAGGCGGGCTGGCAGATCCCACAGTTCGGGGCAGGCAGGCAGGCAGATCCCACAGTTCGAGGCAGGCAGGCAGATCCCACAGTTCGGGGCAGGCAGGCAGATCCCACAGTTCGGGGCAGGCTGGCAGATCCCACAGTTCGGGGCAGGCAGGCAGATCCCACAGTTCGGGGCAGGCTGGCAGATCCCACAGTTCGGGGCAGGCAGATCCCACAGTTCGGGGCAGGTAGGCAGGCAGATCCCACAGTTCGAGGCAGGCAGGCAGGCAGATCCCACAGTTCGAGGCTGGCAGGCAGATCCCACAGTTCGAGGCAGGCAGGCAGGCAGATCCCACAGTTCGGGGCAGGCAGGCAGGCAGATCCCACAGTTCGGGGCAGGCAGGCAGATCCCACAGTTCGGGACAGGAAGGCAGATCCCACAGTTCGAGGCAGGCAGGCAGGCAGACCCCACAGTTTGGGGCAGGCAGGCAGGCAGATCCCACAGTTTGAGGCAGGCAGATCCCACAGTTCGAGGCAGGAAGGCAGGCAGATCCCACAGTTCAAGGCAGGCAGGCAGATCCCACAGTTTGGGGCAGGCAGGCAGATCCCACAGTACGGGGCCGGCAGATCCACAGTTCGAGGCAGGCAGGCAGATCCCACAGTTTGGGGCAGGCAGGCAGATCCCACAGATCGGAGCAGGCAGGCAGGCAGATCCCATACTTCGAGGCAGGCAGGCAGGCAGATCCCACATTTCGGGGCAGGCAGGCAGATCACACAGTTCGGGGCAGGCAGGCAGATCCCACAGTTCGGGACAGGCAGGCAGGCAGATCCCACCATTTGGGGCAGGCAGGCAGATCCCACAGTTCGGGGCAGACAGGCAGATCCCACAGTTCGGGACAGACAGGCAGGCTGGCAGATCCCACAGTTAGGGCCGGCAGGCAGGCAGATCCGAGGCAGGCAGGCAGATCCCACAGTTCGGGGCAGACAGGCAGATCCCACAGTTCGGGACAGACAGGCGGGCTGGCAGATCCCACAGTTCGGGGCAGGCAGGCAGGCAGATCCCACAGTTCGAGGCAGGCAGGCAGATCCCACAGTTCGGGGCAGGCAGGCAGATCCCACAGTTCGGGGCAGGCTGGCAGATCCCACAGTTCGGGGCAGGCAGGCAGATCCCACAGTTCGGGGCAGGCTGGCAGATCCCACAGTTCGGGGCAGGCAGGTCCCACAGTTCGGGGCAGGTAGGCAGGCAGATCCCACAGTTCGAGGCAGGCAGGCAGGCAGATCCCACAGTTCGAGGCTGGCAGGCAGATCCCACAGTTCGAGGCAGGCAGGCAGGCAGATCCCACAGTTCGGGGCAGGCAGGCAGGCAGATCCCACAGTTCGGGGCAGGCAGGCAGATCCCACAGTTCGGGACAGGAAGGCAGATCCCACAGTTCGAGGCAGGCAGGCAGGCAGACCCCACAGTTTGGGGCAGGCAGGCAGGCAGATCCCACAGTTTGAGGCAGGCAGATCCCACAGTTCGAGGCAGGAAGGCAGGCAGATCCCACAGTTCAAGGCAGGCAGGCAGATCCCACAGTTTGGGGCAGGCAGGCAGATCCCACAGTACGGGGCCGGCAGATCCACAGTTCGAGGCAGGCAGGCAGATCCCACAGTTTGGGGCAGGCAGGCAGATCCCACAGTTCGGAGCAGGCAGGCAGGCAGATCCCATACTTCGAGGCAGGCAGGCAGGCAGATCCCACAGTTCGGGGCAGGCAGGCAGATCACACAGTTCGGGGCAGGCAGGCAGATCCCACAGTTCGGGACAGGCAGGCAGGCAGATCCCACCATTCGGGGCAGGCAGGCAGATCCCACAGTTCGGGGCAGACAGGCAGATCCCACAGTTCGGGACAGACAGGCGGGCTGGCAGATCCCACAGTTCGGGGCAGGCAGGCAGGCAGATCCGAGGCAGGCAGGCAGATCCCACAGTTCGGGTCAGGCAGGCAGAATCCACAGTTCGAGGCAGGTAGGCAGGCAGATCCCACAGTTCAGGGAAGGCAGGCAGATCCCACAGTTCGAGGCAGGCAGGCAGATCCCACAGTTAGAGGCAGGAAGGCAGATCCCACAGTTCGGGGCAGGCTGGCAGATCCCACAGTTCGGGGCAGGCAGATCCCACAGTTCGGGGAGGCAGAACGCACAGTTCGGGGCTGGCAGGCAGATCCCACAGTTCAGGGCAGGGAGGCATATCCCACAGTTCGGGACAGGCAGGCAGATCCCACCGTTCGGGGTAGACAGGCAGATCCCACAGTTCGGGACAGACAGGCGGGCTGGCAGATCCCACAGTTCGGGGCAGGCAGGCAGGCAGATCCCACAGTTCGAGGCAGGCAGGCAGATCCCACAGTTCGGGGCAGGCAGGCAGATCCCACAGTTCGGGGCAGGCTGGCAGATCCCACAGTTCGGGGCAGGCAGGCAGATCCCACAGTTCAGGGGAGGCTGGCAGATCCCACAGTTCGGGGCAGGCAGATCCCACAGTTCGGGGCAGGTAGGCAGGCAGATCCCACAGTTCGAGGCAGGCAGGCAGGCAGATCCCACAGTTCGAGGCTGGCAGGCAGATCCCACAGTTCGAGGCAGGCAGGCAGGCAGATCCCACAGTTCGGGGCAGGCAGGCAGGCAGATCCCACAGTTCGGGGCAGGCAGGCAGATCCCACAGTTCGGGACAGGAAGGCAGATCCCACAGTTCGAGGCAGGCAGGCAGGCAGACCCCACAGTTTGGGGCAGGCAGGCAGATCCCACAGTACGGGGCCGGCAGATCCACAGTTCGAGGCAGGCAGGCAGATCCCACAGTTTGGGGCAGGCCGGCAGATCCCACAGTTCGGAGCAGGCAGGCAGGCAGATCCCACACTTCGAGGCAGGCAGGCAGGCAGATCCCACAGTTCGGGGCAGGCAGGCAGATCACACAGTTCGGGGCAGGCAGGCAGATCCCACAGTTCGGGACAGGCAGGCAGGCAGATCCCACCATTCGGGGCAGGCAGGCAGATCCCACAGTTCGGGGCAGACAGGCAGATCCCACAGTTCGGGACAGACAGGCGGGCTGGCAGATCCCACAGTTCGTGGCAGGCAGGCAGGCAGATCCGTGGCGGGCAGGCAGGCAGAATCCACAGTTCGAGGCAGGTAGGCAGGCAGATCCCACAGTTCAGGGAAGGCAGGCAGATCCCACAGTTCGAGGCAGGCAGGCAGATCCCACAGTTCGAGGCAGGAAGGCAGATCCCACAGTTCGGGGCAGGCTGGCAGATCCCACAGTTCGGGGCAGGCAGATCCCACAGTTCGGGGCAGGCTGGCAGATCCCACAGTTCGGGGAGGCAGAACGCACAGTTCGGGGCTGGCAGGCAGATCCCACAGTTCAGGGCAGGGAGGCAGATCCCACAGTTCGAGGCAGGCAGGCAGATCCCACAGTTTGGGGCAGGCAGGCAGATCCCACAGTTCGAGGCAGGCAGGCAGATCCCACAGTTCGGGACAGACAGCCAGTCAGATCCCACAGTTCGAGGCAGGCAGGCAGGCAGATCCCACAGTTCGGGGCAGGCAGGCAGATCCCACAGTTCGGGGCAGGCAGGCAGATCACACAGTTCGAGGCAGGCAGGCAGATCCCACAGTTCAAGGCAGGCTGGCAGATTCCACGGTTCGTGGCAGGCAGGCAGATCCCACAGTTCGGGGCAGGCAGGCGGATCCCACAGTTCGGGGCATGCAAATCCCACAGTTCGGGGCAGGCAGGCAGATCCCACAGTTCGAGGCAGGCAGGCAGATCCCACAGTCCGGGACAGACAGCCAGGCAGATCCCACCGTTCGAGGCAGGCAGGCAGGCAGATCGCACAGTTCGAGGCAGGCAGATCCCACAGTTCAAGGCAGGCTGGCAGGCAGATCCCACAGTTCGAGGCAGGCAGGCAGATCCCACAGTTTGGGGCAGGCAGGCAGATCCCACAGTACGGGGCCGGCAGATCCACAGTTCGAGGCAGGCAGGCAGATCCCACAGTTTGGGGCAGGCAGATCCCACAGTTCAAGGCAGGCTGGCAGGCAGATCCCACAGTTCAAGGCAGGCAGGCAGATCCCACAGTTTGGGGCAGGCCAGCAGATCCCACAGTTCTGAGCAGGCAGGCAGGCAGATCCCACAGTTCGGGGCAGGCTGGCAGGCAGATCCCACAGTTTGGGGCAGGCAGGCAGATCCCACAGTACGGGGCCGGCAGATCCACAGTTCGAGGCAGGCAGGCAGATCCCACAGGTAGGGGCAGGCCGGCAGATCCCACAGTTCGGAGCAGGCAGGCAGGCAGATCCCACACTTCGAGGCAGGCAGGCAGGCAGATCCCACAGTTCGGGGCAGGCAGGCAGATCACACCGTTCGGGGCAGGCAGGCAGATCCCACAGTTCGGGACAGGCAGGCAGGCAGATCCCACCATTCGGGGCAGGCAGGCAGATCCCACAGTTCGGGGCAGACAGGCAGATCCCACAGTTCGGGACAGACAGGCGGGCTGGCAGATCCCACAGTTCGGGGCAGGCAGGCAGGCAGATCCCACAGTTCGAGGCAGGCAGGCAGATCCCACAGTTCGGGGCAGGCAGGCAGATCCCACAGTTCGGGGCAGGCTGGCAGATCCCACAGTTCGGGGCAGGCAGGCAGATCCCACAGTTCGGGGCAGGCTGGCAGATCCCACAGTTCGGGGCAGGCAGATCCCACAGTTCGGGGCAGGTAGGCAAGCAGATCCCACAGTTCGAGGCAGGCAGGCAGGCAGGCAGATCCCACAGCTCGAGGCTGGCAGGCAGATCCCACAGTTCGAGGCAGGCAGGCAGGCAGATCCCACAGTTCGGGGCAGGCAGGCAGATCCCACAGTTCAGGGCAGGCAGGCAGATCCCACAGTTCGGGACAGGCAGGCAGATCCCACCGTTCGGGGTAGACAGGCAGATCCCACAGTTCGGGACAGACAGGCGGGCTGGCAGATCCCACAGTTCGGGGCAGGCAGGCAGGCAGATCCCACAGTTCGAGGCAGGCAGGCAGATCCCACAGTTCGGGGCAGGCAGGCAGATCCCACAGTTCGGGGCAGGCTGGCAGATCCCACAGTTCGGGGCAGGCAGGCAGATCCCACAGTTCGGGGCAGGCTGGCAGATCCCACAGTTCGGGGCAGGCAGATCCCACAGTTCGGGGCAGGTAGGCAGGCAGATCCCACAGTTCGAGGCAGGCAGGCAGGCAGATCCCACAGTTCGAGGCTGGCAGGCAGATCCCACAGTTCGAGGCAGGCAGGCAGGCAGATCCCACAGTTCGGGGCAGGCAGGCAGGCAGATCCCACAGTTCGGGGCAGGCAGGCAGATCCCACAGTTCGGGACAGGAAGGCAGATCCCACAGTTCGAGGCAGGCAGGCAGGCAGACCCCACAGTTTGGGGCAGGCAGGCAGGCAGATCCCACAGTTTGAGGCAGGCAGATCCCACAGTTCGAGGCAGGAAGGCAGGCAGATCCCACAGTTCAAGGCAGGCAGGCAGATCCCACAGTTTGGGGCAGGCAGGCAGATCCCACAGTACGGGGCCGGCAGATCCACAGTTCGAGGCAGGCAGGCAGATCCCACAGTTTGGGGCAGGCAGGCAGATCCCACAGATCGGAGCAGGCAGGCAGGCAGATCCCATACTTCGAGGCAGGCAGGCAGGCAGATCCCACATTTCGGGGCAGGCAGGCAGATCACACAGTTCGGGGCAGGCAGGCAGATCCCACAGTTCGGGACAGGCAGGCAGGCAGATCCCACCATTCGGGGCAGGCAGGCAGATCCCACAGTTCGGGGCAGACAGGCAGATCCCACAGTTCGGGACAGACAGGCAGGCTGGCAGATCCCACAGTTAGGGCCGGCAGGCAGGCAGATCCGAGGCAGGCAGGCAGATCCCACAGTTCGGGTCAGGCAGGCAGAATCCACAGTTCGGAGCAGGCAGGCAGGCAGATCCCACACTTCGAGGCAGGCAGGCAGGCAGATCCCACAGTTCGGGGCAGGCAGGCAGATCACACCGTTCGGGGCAGGCAGGCAGATCCCACAGTTCGGGACAGGCAGGCAGGCAGATCCCACCATTCGGGGCAGGCAGGCAGATCCCACAGTTCGGGGCAGACAGGCAGATCCCACAGTTCGGGACAGACAGGCGGGCTGGCAGATCCCACAGTTCGGGGCAGGCAGGCAGGCAGATCCCACAGTTCGAGGCAGGCAGGCAGATCCCACAGTTCGGGGCAGGCAGGCAGATCCCACAGTTCGGGGCAGGCTGGCAGATCCCACAGTTCGGGGCAGGCAGGCAGATCCCACAGTTCGGGGCAGGCTGGCAGATCCCACAGTTCGGGGCAGGCAGATCCCACAGTTCGGGGCAGGTAGGCAAGCAGATCCCACAGTTCGAGGCAGGCAGGCAGGCAGGCAGATCCCACATTTCGAGGCTGGCAGGCAGATCCCACAGTTCGAGGCAGGCAGGCAGGCAGATCCCACAGTTCGGGGCAGGCAGGCAGATCCCACAGTTCAGGGCAGGCAGGCAGATCCCACAGTTCGGGACAGGCAGGCAGATCCCACCGTTCGGGGTAGACAGGCAGATCCCACAGTTCGGGACAGACAGGCGGGCTGGCAGATCCCACAGTTCGGGGCAGGCAGGCAGGCAGATCCCACAGTTCGAGGCAGGCAGGCAGATCCCACAGTTCGGGGCAGGCAGGCAGATCCCACAGTTCGGGGCAGGCTGGCAGATCCCACAGTTCGGGGCAGGCTGGCAGATCCCACAGTTCGGGGCAGGCAGATCCCACAGTTCGGGGCAGGTAGGCAGGCAGATCCCACAGTTCGAGGCAGGCAGGCAGGCAGATCCCACAGTTCGAGGCTGGCAGGCAGATCCCACAGTTCGAGGCAGGCAGGCAGGCAGATCCCACAGTTCGGGGCAGGCAGGCAGGCAGATCCCACAGTTCGGGGCAGGCAGGCAGATCACACAGTTCGGGGCAGGCAGGCAGATCCCACAGTTCGGGACAGGCAGGCAGGCAGATCCCACCATTCGGGGCAGGCAGGCAGATCCCACAGTTCGGGGCAGACAGGCAGATCCCACAGTTCGGGACAGACAGGCAGGCTGGCAGATCCCACAGTTAGGGCCGGCAGGCAGGCAGATCCGAGGCAGGCAGGCAGATCCCACAGTTCGGGTCAGGCAGGCAGAATCCACAGTTCGGAGCAGGCAGGCAGGCAGATCCCACACTTCGAGGCAGGCAGGCAGGCAGATCCCACAGTTCGGGGCAGGCAGGCAGATCACACCGTTCGGGGCAGGCAGGCAGATCCCACAGTTCGGGACAGGCAGGCAGGCAGATCCCACCATTCGGGGCAGGCAGGCAGATCCCACAGTTCGGGGCAGACAGGCAGATCCCACAGTTCGGGACAGACAGGCGGGCTGGCAGATCCCACAGTTCGGGGCAGGCAGGCAGGCAGATCCCACAGTTCGAGGCAGGCAGGCAGATCCCACAGTTCGGGGCAGGCAGGCAGATCCCACAGTTCGGGGCAGGCTGGCAGATCCCACAGTTCGGGGCAGGCAGGCAGATCCCACAGTTCGGGGCAGGCTGGCAGATCCCACAGTTCGGGGCAGGCAGATCCCACAGTTCGGGGCAGGTAGGCAAGCAGATCCCACAGTTCGAGGCAGGCAGGCAGGCAGGCAGATCCCACATTTCGAGGCTGGCAGGCAGATCCCACAGTTCGAGGCAGGCAGGCAGGCAGATCCCACAGTTCGGGGCAGGCAGGCAGATCCCACAGTTCAGGGCAGGCAGGCAGATCCCACAGTTCGGGACAGGCAGGCAGATCCCACCGTTCGGGGTAGACAGGCAGATCCCACAGTTCGGGACAGACAGGCGGGCTGGCAGATCCCACAGTTCGGGGCAGGCAGGCAGGCAGATCCCACAGTTCGAGGCAGGCAGGCAGATCCCACAGTTCGGGGCAGGCAGGCAGATCCCACAGTTCGGGGCAGGCTGGCAGATCCCACAGTTCGGGGCAGGCTGGCAGATCCCACAGTTCGGGGCAGGCAGATCCCACAGTTCGGGGCAGGTAGGCAGGCAGATCCCACAGTTCGAGGCAGGCAGGCAGGCAGATCCCACAGTTCGAGGCTGGCAGGCAGATCCCACAGTTCGAGGCAGGCAGGCAGGCAGATCCCACAGTTCGGGGCAGGCAGGCAGGCAGATCCCACAGTTCGGGGCAGGCAGGCAGATCCCACAGTTCGGGACAGGAAGGCAGATCCCACAGTTCGAGGCAGGCAGGCAGGCAGACCCCACAGTTTGGGGCAGGCAGGCAGGCAGATCCCACAGTTTGAGGCAGGCAGATCCCACAGTTCGAGGCAGGAAGGCAGGCAGATCCCACAGTTCAAGACAGGCAGGCAGATCCCACAGTTTGGGGCAGGCAGGCAGATCCCACAGTACGGGGCCGGCAGATCCACAATTCGAGGCAGGCAGGCAGATCCCACAGTTTGGGGCAGGCAGGCAGATCCCACAGATCGGAGCAGGCAGGCAGGCAGATCCCATACTTCGAGGCAGGCAGGCAGGCAGATCACACATTTCGGGGCAGGCAGGCAGATCACACAGTTCGGGGCAGGCAGGCAGATCCCACAGTTCGGGACAGGCAGGCAGGCAGATCCCACCATTCGGGGCAGGCAGGCAGATCCCACAGTTCGGGGCAGACAGGCAGATCCCACAGTTCGGGACAGACAGGCAGGCTGGCAGATCCCACAGTTCGGGGCAGGCAGGCAGGCAGATCCGAGGCAGGCAGGCAGATCCCACAGTTCGGGTCAGGCAGGCAGAATCCACAGTTCGAGGCAGGTAGGCAGGCAGATCCCACAGTTCAGGGAAGGCAGGCAGATCCCACAGTTCGAGGCAGGCAGGCAGATCCCACAGTTCGAGGCAGGAAGGCAGATCCCACAGTTCGGGGCAGGCTGGCAGATCCCACAGTTCGGGGCAGGCAGATCCCACAGTTCGGGGAGGCAGAACGCACAGTTCGGGGCTGGCAGGCAGATCCCACAGTTCGAGGCAGGCAGGCAGATCCCACAGTTCGGGACAGACAGCCAGTCAGATCCCACAGTTCGAGGCAGGCAGGGAGGCAGATCCCACAGTTCGGGGCAGGCAGGCAGATCACACAGTTCGAGGCAGGCAGGCAGATCCCACAGTTCAAGGCAGGCAGGCAGATTCCACAGTTCGTGGCAGGCAGGCAGATTCCACAGTTCGTGGCAGGCAGGCAGATCCCACAGTTCGGGGCAGGCAGGCAGATCCCACAGTTCAGGGCAGGGAGGCAGATCCCACAGTTCGAGGCAGGCAGGCAGATCCCACAGTTTGGGGCAGGCAGGCAGATCCCACAGTTCGAGGCAGGCAGGCAGATCCCACAGTTCGGGACAGACAGCCAGTCAGATCCCACAGTTCGAGGCAGTCAGGGAGGCAGATCCCACAGTTCGGGGCAGGCAGGCAGATCACACAGTTCGAGGCAGGCAGGCAGATCCCACAGTTCAAGGCAGGCAGGCAGATTCCACAGTTCGTGGCAGGCAGGCAGATCCCACAGTTCGGGGCAGGCAGGCGGATCCCACAGTTCGGGGCATGCAAATCCCACAGTTCGGGGCAGGCAGGCAGATCCCACAGTTCGAGACAGGCAGGCAGATCCCACAGTTCGAGGCAGGAAGGCAGATCCCACAGTTCGGGGCAGGCTGGCAGATCCCACAGTTCGGGGCAGGCAGATCCCACAGTTCGGGGCAGGCTGGCAGATCCCACAGTTCGGGGAGGCAGAACGCACAGTTCGGGGCTGGCAGGCAGATCCCACAGTTCAGGGCAGGGAGGCAGATCCCACAGTTCGAGGCAGGCAGGCAGATCCCACAGTTTGGGGCAGGCAGGCAGATCCCACAGTTCGAGGCAGGCAGGCAGATCCCACAGTTCGGGACAGACAGCCAGTCTGATCCCACAGTTCGAGGCAGGCAGGCAGGCAGATCCCACAGTTCGGGGCAGGCAGGCAGATCCCACAGTTCGGGGCAGGCAGGCAGATCACACAGTTCGAGGCAGGCAGGCAGATCCCACAGTTCAAGGCAGGCAGGCAGATTCCACGGTTCGTGGCAGGCAGGCAGATCCCACAGTTCGGGGCAGGCAGGCGGATCCCACAGTTCGGGGCATGCAAATCCCACAGTTCGGGGCAAGCAGGCAGATCCCACAGCTCGAGGCAGGCAGGCAGATCCCACAGTTCGGGACAGACAGCCAGGCAGATCCCACCGTTCGAGGCAGGCAGGCAGGCAGATCGCACAGTTCGAGGCAGGCAGATCCCACAGTTCAAGGCAGGCTGGCAGGCAGATCCCACAGTTCGAGGCAGGCAGGCAGATCCCACAGTTTGGGGCTGGCAGGCAGATCCCACAGTTCAAGGCAGGCAGGCAGATCCCACAGTTTGGGGCAGGCCGGCAGATCCCACAGTTCGGAGCAGGCAGGCAGGCAGATCCCACACTTCGAGGCAGGCAGGCAGGCAGATCCCACAGTTCGGGGCAGGCAGGCAGATCACACAGTTCGGGACAGGCAGGCAGGCAGATCCCACAGTTCGGGACAGGCAGGCAGGCAGATCCCACCATTCGGGGCAGGCAGGCAGATCCCACAGTTCGGGGCAGACAGGCAGATCCCACAGTTCGGGACAGACAGGCGGGCTGGCAGATCCCACAGTTCGGGGCAGGCAGGCAGGCAGATCCCACAGTTCGAGGCAGGCAGGCAGATCCCACAGTTCGGGGCAGGCAGGCAGATCCCACAGTTCGGGGCAGGCTGGCAGATCCCACAGTTCGGGGCAGGCAGGCAGATCCCACAGTTCGGGGCAGGCTGGCAGATCCCACAGTTCGGGGCAGGCAGATCCCACAGTTCGGGGCAGGTAGGCAGGCAGATCCCACAGTTCGAGGCAGGCAGGCAGGCAGGCAGATCCCACAGTTCGAGGCTGGCAGGCAGATCCCACAGTTCGAGGCAGGCAGGCAGGCAGATCCCACAGTTCGGGGCAGGCAGGCAGGCAGATCCCACAGTTCGGGGCAGGCAGGCAGATCCCACAGTTCGGGACAGGCAGGCAGATCCCACCGTTCGGGGTAGACAGGCAGATCCCACAGTTCGGGACAGACAGGCGGGCTGGCAGATCCCACAGTTCGGGGCAGGCAGGCAGGCAGATCCCACAGTTCGAGGCAGGCAGGCAGATCCCACAGTTCGGGGCAGGCAGGCAGATCCCACAGTTCGGGGCAGGCTGGCAGATCCCACAGTTCGGGGCAGGCAGGCAGATCCCACAGTTCGGGGCAGGCTGGCAGATCCCACAGTTCGGGGCAGGCAGATCCCACAGTTCAGGGCAGGTAGGCAGGCAGATCCCACAGTTCGAGGCAGGCAGGCAGGCAGATCCCACAGTTCGAGGCTGGCAGGCAGGCAGATCCGAGGCAGGCAGGCAGATCCCACAGTTCGGGTCAGGCAGGCAGAATCCACAGTTCGAGGCAGGTAGGCAGGCAGATCCCACAGTTCAGGGAAGGCAGGCAGATCCCACAGTTCGAGGCAGGCAGGCAGATCCCACAGTTCGAGGCAGGAAGGCAGATCCCACAGTTCGGGGCAGGCTGGCAGATCCCACAGTTCGGGGCAGGCAGATCCCACAGTTCGAGGCAGGCAGGCAGATCCCACAGTTTGGGGCAGGCAGGCAGATCCCACAGTTCGAGGCAGGCAGGCAGATCCCACAGTTCGGGACAGACAGCCAGTCAGATCCCACAGTTCGAGGCAGGCAGGCAGGCAGATCCCACAGTTCGGGGCAGGCAGGCAGATTACACAGTTCGAGGCAGGCAGGCAGATCCCACAGTTCAAGGCAGGCAGGCAGATTCCACAGTTCGTGGCAGGCAGGCAGATCCCACAGTTCGGGGCAGGCAGGCGGATCCCACAGTTCGGGGCATGCAAATCCCACAGTTCGGGGCAGGCAGGCAGATCCCACAGTTCGAGACAGGCAGGCAGATCCCACAGTTCGGGACAGACAGCCAGGCAGATCCCACCGTTTGAGGCAGGCAGGCAGGCAGATCCCACAGTTCGGGGCAGGCAGGCAGATCCCACAGTTCAAGGCAGGCAGGCAGATCCCTCAGTTCGTGGCAGGCAGGCAGATCCCACAGTTCGGGGCAGGCAGGCGGATCCCACAGTTCGGGGCATGCAGATCCCACAGTTCGGGGCAGGCAGGCAGATCCCACAGTTCGAGGCAGGCAGATCCCACAGTTCGGGGCAGGGAGGCAGGCAGATCCCACAGTTCGGGGCAGGGAGGCTGATCCCACAGTTCGGGACAGACAGCCAGGCAGATCGCACAGTTCGGGGCAGGCAGGCAGATCCCACAGGTCGAGGCAGGCAGGCAGATCCCACAGTTCGGGACAGACAGCCAGGCAGATCCCACAATTCGAGGCAGGCAGGCAGGCAGATCCCACAGTTCGGGACAGGCAGGCAGATTCCACAGTTCGGGGCAGGGAAGCAGATCCCACAGTTCGGGGCAGGCTGGCAGATCCCACAGTTCGGGGCAGGCAGGCAGATCCCACTGTTCGGGGCAGGCTGGCAGATCCCACAGTTCGGGGCAGGCAGATCCCACAGTTCGGGGCAGGTAGGCAGGCAGATCCCACAGTTCGAGGCAGGCAGGCAGGCAGATCCCACAGTTCGAGGATGGCAGGCAGATCCCACAGTTCGAGGCAGGCAGGCAGGCAGATCTCACAGTTCGGGGCAGGCAGGCAGGCAGATCCCACAGTTCGGGGCAGGCAGGCATATCCCACAGTTCGGGACAGGCAGGCAGATCCCACAGTTCGGGGCAGGCAGGCATATCCCACAGTTCGGGACAGGCAGGCAGATCCCACAGTTCGGGGCAGGCAGGCATATCCCACAGTTCAGGGCAGACAGGCAGATCCCACAGTTCGGGACAGACAGGCGGGCTGGCAGATCCCACAGTTCGGGGCAGGCACGCAGGCAGATCCCACAGTTCGAGGCAGGCAGGCAGATCCCACAGTTCGGGGCAGGCAGGCAGATCCCACAGTTCGGGGCAGGCTGGCAGATCCCACAGTACGGGGCAGGCAGGCAGATCCCACAGTTCGGGGCAGGCAGTTCCCACAGTTCGGGGCAGGTAGGCAGGCAGATCCCACAGTTCGAGGCAGGCAGGCAGGCAGATCCCACAGTTCGAGGCTGGCAGGCAGATCGCACAGTTCGAGGCAGGCAGGCAGGCAGATCCCACAGTTCGGGGCAGGCAGGCAGGCAGATCCCACAGTTCGGGGCAGGCAGGCAGATCCCACAGTTCGGGACAGGAAGGCAGATCCCACAGTTCGAGGCAGGCAGGCAGGCAGACCCCACAGTTTGGGGCAGGCAGGCAGGCAGATCCCACAGTTCGAGGCAGGCAGATCCCACAGTTCGAGGCAGGCAGGCAGGCAGATCCCACAGTTCAAGGCAGGCAGGCAGGCGGATCCCACAGTTCGGGGCATGCAAATCCCACAGTTCGGGGCCGGCAGGCAGATCCCACAGTTCGAGGCAGGCAGGCAGATCCCACAGTTCAAGGCAGGCAGGCAGATCCCTCAGTTCGTGGCAGGCAGGCAGATCCCACAGTTCGGGGCAGGCAGGCGGATCCCACAGTTCAAGGCATGCAGATCCCACAGTTCGGGGCAGGCAGGCAGATCCCACAGTTCGAGGCAGGCAGATCCCACAGTTCGGGGCAGGGAGGCAGGCAGATCCCACAGTTCGGGGCAGGGAGGCTGATCCCACAGTTCGGGACAGACAGCCAGGCAGATCCCACAGTTCGGGGCAGGCAGGCAGATCCCACAGGTCGAGGCAGGCAGGCAGATCCCACAGTTCGGGACAGACAGCCAGGCAGATCCCACAGTTCGAGGCAGGCAGGCAGGCAGATCCCACAGTTCGGGGCAGGCAGGCACATCCCACAGTTCGGGGCAGGCAGGCAGATCCCACAGTTCGGGGCAGGGAGGCAGATCCCACAGTTCGGGGCAGGCTGGCAGATCCCACAGTTCGGGGCAGGCAGATCCCACAGTTCGGGGCAGGTAGGCAGGCAGATCCCACAGTTCGAGGCAGGCAGGCAGGCAGATCCCACAGTTCGAGGCTGGCAGGCAGATCCCACAGTTCGAGGCAGGCAGGCAGGCAGATCCCACAGTTCGGGGCAGGCAGGCAGGCAGATCCCACAGTTCGGGGCAGGCAGGCATATCCCACAGTTCGGGACAGGCAGGCAGATCCCTCAGTTCGGGGCAGGCAGGCATATCCCACAGTTCGGGACAGGCAGGCAGATCCCACAGTTCGGGGCAGGCAGGCATATCCCACAGTTCGGGGCAGACAGGCAGATCCCACAGTTCGGGACAGACAGGCGGGCTGGCAGATCCCACAGTTCGGGGCAGGCAGGCAGGCAGATCCCACAGTTCGAGGCAGGCAGGCAGATCCCACAGTTCGGGGCAGGCAGGCAGATCCCACAGTTCGGGGCAGGCTGGCAGATCCCACAGTTCGGGGCAGGCAGGCAGATCCCACAGTTCGGGGCAGGCTGGCAGATCCCACAGTACGGGGCAGGCAGATCCCACAGTTCGGGGCAGGTAGGCAGGCAGATCCCACAGTTCGAGGCAGGCAGGCAGGCAGATCCCACAGTTCGAGGCTGGCAGGCAGATCCCACAGTTCGAGACAGGCAGGCATGCAGATCCCACAGTTCGGGGCAGGCAGGCAGGCAGATCCCACAGTTCGGGGCAGGCCGGCAGATCCCACAGTTCGGGACAGGAAGGCAGATCCCACAGTTCGAGGCAGGCAGGCAGGCAGACCCCACAGTTTGGGGCAGGCAGGCAGGCAGATCCCACAGTTCGAGGCAGGCAGATCCCACAGTTCGAGGCAGGCAGGCAGGCAGATCCCACAGTTCAAGGCAGGCAGGCAGATCCCACAGTTTGGGGCAGGCAGGCAGATCCCACAGTACGGGGCCGGCAGATCCACAGTTCGAGGCAGGCAGGCAGATCCCACAGTTTGGGGCAGGCCGGCAGATCCCACAGTTCGGAGCAGGCAGGCAGGCAGATCCCACACTTCGAGGCAGGCAGGCAGGCAGATCCCACAGTTCGGGGCAGGCAGGCAGATCACACAGTTCGGGGCAGGCAGGCAGATCCCACAGTTCGGGACAGGCAGGCAGGCAGATCCCACCATTCGGGGCAGGCAGGCAGATCCCACAGTTCGGGGCAGACAGGCAGATCCCACAGTTCGGGACAGACAGGCGGGCTGGCAGATCCCACAGTTCGGGGCAGGCAGGCAGAATCCACAGTTCGAGGCAGGTAGGCAGGCAGATCCCACAGTTCAGGGAAGGCAGGCAGATCCCACAGTTCGAGGCAGGCAGGCAGATCCCACAGTTCGAGGCAGGAAGGCAGATCCCACAGTTCGGGGCAGGCAGGCAGATCCCACAGTTCGGGGCAGGCAGATCCCACAGTTCGGGGCAGGCTGGCAGATCCCACAGTTCGGGGCAGACAGGCAGATCCCACAGTTCGGGACAGACAGGCGGGCTGGCAGATCCCACAGTTCGGGGCAGGCAGGCAGGCAGATCCGAGGCAGGCAGGCAGATCCCACAGTTCGGGGCAGGCAGGCAGAATCCACAGTTCGAGGCAGGTAGGCAGGCAGATCCCACAGTTCAGGGAAGGCAGGCAGATCCCACAGTTCGAGGCAGGCAGGCAGATCCCACAGTTCGAGGCAGGAAGGCAGATCCCACAGTTCGGGGCAGGCAGGCAGATCCCACAGTTCGGGGCAGGCAGATCCCACAGTTCGGGGCAGGCTGGCAGATCCCACAGTTCGGGGCAGACAGGCAGATCCCACAGTTCGGGACAGACAGGCGGGCTGGCAGATCCCACAGTTCGGGGCAGGCAGGCAGGCAGATCCGAGGCAGGCAGGCAGATCCCACAGTTCGGGGCAGGCAGGCAGAATCCACAGTTCGAGGCAGGTAGGCAGGCAGATCCCACAGTTCAGGGAAGGCAGGCAGATCCCACAGTTCGAGGCAGGCAGGCAGATCCCACAGTTCGAGGCAGGAAGGCAGATCCCACAGTTCGGGGCAGGCAGGCAGATCCCACAGTTCGGGGCAGGCAGATCCCACAGTTCGGGGCA
The DNA here is from genome assembly GCF_030144855.1 of Hypanus sabinus. NCBI lineage: Eukaryota > Metazoa > Chordata > Chondrichthyes > Myliobatiformes > Dasyatidae > Hypanus > Hypanus sabinus. The sequence continues at coordinate 85,752,923 of NC_082707.1, forward strand.
GGCTGGCAGATCCCACAGTTCGGGGAGGCAGAACGCACAGTTCGGGGCTGGCAGGCAGATCCCACAGTTCAGGGCAGGGAGGCAGATCCCACAGTTCGAGGCAGGCAGGCAGATCCCACAGTTTGGGGCAGGCCGGCAGATCCCACAGTTCGGAGCAGGCAGGCAGGCAGATCCCACACTTCGAGGCAGGCAGGCAGGCAGATCCCACAGTTCGGGGCAGGCAGGCAGATCACACAGTTCGGGGCAGGCAGGCAGATCCCACAGTTCGGGACAGGCAGGCAGGCAGATCCCACCATTCGGGGCAGGCAGGCAGATCCCACAGTTCGGGGCAGACAGGCAGATCCCACAGTTCGGGACAGACAGGCGGGCTGGCAGATCCCACAGTTCGGGGCAGGCAGGCAGGCAGATCCGAGGCAGGCAGGCAGATCCCACAGTTCGGGGCAGGCAGGCAGAATCCACAGTTCGAGGCAGGTAGGCAGGCAGATCCCACAGTTCAGGGAAGGCAGGCAGATCCCACAGTTCGAGGCAGGCAGGCAGATCCCACAGTTCGAGGCAGGAAGGCAGATCCCACAGTTCGGGGCAGGCTGGCAGATCCCACAGTTCGGGGCAGGCAGATCCCACAGTTCGGGGCAGGCTGGCAGATCCCACAGTTCGGGGAGGCAGAACGCACAGTTCGGGGCTGGCAGGCAGATCCCACAGTTCAGGGCAGGGAGGCAGATCCCACAGTTCGAGGCAGGCAGGCAGATCCCACAGTTTGGGGCAGGCAGGCAGATCCCACAGTTCGAGGCAGGCAGGCAGATCCCACAGTTTGGGGCAGGCAGGCAGATCCCACAGTTCGGGGCAGGCAGGCAGAATCCACAGTTCGAGGCAGGTAGGCAGGCAGATCCCACAGTTCAGGGAAGGCAGGCAGATCCCACAGTTCGAGGCAGGCAGGCAGATCCCACAGTTCGAGGCAGGAAGGCAGATCCCACAGTTCGGGGCAGGCTGGCAGATCCCACAGTTCGGGGCAGGCAGATCCCACAGTTCGGGGCAGGCTGGCAGATCCCACTGTTCGGGGAGGCAGAACGCACAGTTCGGGGCTGGCAGGCAGATCCCACAGTTCAGGGCAGGGAGGCAGATCCCACAGTTCGAGGCAGGCAGGCAGATCCCACAGTGTGGGGCAGGCAGGCAGATCCCACAGTTCGAGGCAGGCAGGCAGATCCCACAGTTCGGGACAGACAGCCAGTCAGATCCCACAGTTCGAGGCAGGCAGGCAGGCAGATCCCACAGTTCGGGGCAGGCAGGCAGATCCCACAGTTCGGGGCAGGCAGGCAGATCACACAGTTCGAGGCAGGCAGGCAGATCCCACAGTTCAAGGCAGGCAGGCAGATTCCACAGTTCGTGGCAGGCAGGCAGATCCCACAGTTCGGGGCAGGCAGGCGGATCCCACAGTTCGGGGCATGCAAATCCCACAGTTCGGGGCAGGCAGGCAGATCCCACAGTTCGAGGCAGGCAGGCAGATCCCACAGTTCGGGTCAGACAGCCAGGCAGATCCCACCGTTCGAGGCAGGCAGGCAGGCAGATCCCACAGTTCGGGGCAGGCAGGCAGATCCCACAGTTCAAGGCAGGCAGGCAGATCCCTCAGTTCGTGGCAGGCAGGCAGATCCCACAGTTCGGGGCGTGCAGATCCCACAGTTCGGGGCAGGCAGGCAGATCCCACAGTTCGAGGCAGGCAGATCCCACAGTTCGGGGCAGGGAGGCAGGCAGATCCCACAGTTCGGGGCAGGGAGGCTGATCCCACAGTTCGGGACAGACAGCCAGGCAGATCCCACCGTTCGAGGCAGGCAGGCAGATCCCACAGTTCGGGGCAGACAGCCAGGCAGATCCCACAGTTCGGGACAGACAGCCAGGCAGATCCCACAGTTCGGGGCAGGCAGGCAGATCCCACAGTTCGAGGCAGGCAGGCAGATCCCACAGTTCGGGGCAGGCAGGCAGGGAGATCCCACAGTTCGGGGAAGGCAGGCAGGCAGATCCCACAGTTCGGGGCAGGCAGGCAGGCAGATCCCACAGTTCGGGGCAGGCAGGCAGGGAGATCCCACAGTTCGGGGAAGGCAGGCAGGCAGATCGCACAGTTCGGGGCAGGCAGGCAGGCAGATCCTACAGATTGGGGCACGAAGGCAAGCAGATCCCACCGTTCGAGACAGGCAGGCAGGCAGATTACTCACGGCGGGCTGCAGAAAGCACAGGCAGGGCCGCCTCACAGACGGGAAAACAGAGGCCTGGGCCAATCGCGGACACTTGGGCAGGTGCGGGGCGCGATCCAGGGGAAACCAGGGGAGGAAAGGGTAGGATTCCACAGGGCGAGCCGCATGGATCACGGGAATGGCCGCGGACCAGGCGGAAAGCACAGAGCCTGGGCCAGTCGCGGACACCTGGGCAGATGTGGGGCACAACATTTGGGAAACGAGAGGAGGAAAAAGCAGAAACCCCGCCAGGCAGCGGCAGCCCGACGGAAGCAACTGGAAGGAAGGGGCAAACCCGAGTCGGGCAGCGGCAGTCCGGCCTGATCCGTCCAATGTAAGCAACAGGCAGGAGGGGGCAGAAACCCCGCAGGGCAGCAGCAGTCTGGCCGGACCCGCCTGACGGAAGCAATGGACAGGAAGGGGCAGAACCAGCGCTGGGCAGATCCCACAGTTCGAGGCAGGCAGGCAGATCCCACAGTTCGGGGCAGGAGGGCAGATCCCACAGTTCGAGGCAGGCAGGCAGATCCCACAGTTCGGGGCAGGCAGATCCCACAGTTCGGGGCAGGCAGGCAGATCCCACAGTTCGAGGCAGACAGGCAGATCCCACAGTTCGGGGCAGGCAGGTAGATCCCACAGTTCGGGGCAGGCAGGCAGGCAGATCCCACAGTTCGGGGCAGGCAGGCAGGCAGATCCCACAGTTTGGGGCAGGCAGGCAGGCAGATCCCACAGTTCGGTGCAGGCAGGCAGATCCCACAGTTCAGTGCAGGCAGGCAGGTCCCACAGTTCGGGGCAGGCAGGCAGATCCCACAGTTCGGGGCAGGCAGGTAGAACCCACAGTTCGAGGCAGGTAGGAAGGCAGATCCCACTGTTCGAGGTAGACAGGCAGATCCCACAGTTCGAGGCAGGCAGGCAGGCAGATCCCACAGTTCGAGGCAGGCAGGCAGGCAGGCAGATCCCACAGTTCGGGGCAGGTAGGCAGGCAGATCCCACAGTTCGAGGCAGGCAGGCAGGCAGATCCCACAGTTCGGGGCAGGCAGGCAGGCAGATCCCACAGTTCGGGGCGGGCAGGCAGATCCCACAGTTCAAGGCAGGCAGGCAGATCCCACAGTTCAGGGCAGGAAGGCAGATCCCACAGTTCGAGGCAGGCAGGCAGGCAGATCCCACAGTTCGGGGCAGGCAGGCAGGCAGATCCCACAGTTCGAGGCAGGCAGGCAGGCAGATCCCACAGTTCGTGGCAGGCAGGCAGATCCCACAGTTCGGGGCAGGCAGGCGGATCCCACAGTTCGGGGCAGGCAGATCCCACAGTTCGAGGCAGGCAGATCCCACAGTTCGGGGCAGGGAGGCAGGCAGATCCCACAGTTCGGGGCAGGGAGGCTGATCGCACAGTTCGGGACAGACAGCCAGGCAGATCCCACAG